>NC_092516.1:31078203-31224798 GCF_047511675.1 Marmota flaviventris
GACAAAACTAGGTTTTTCACATTGATTCAGCCACACTTGCGAATCTGCCCTCTCTCCAGTTCTCCCCAAAACACTAGTCAGAATGAGAAGTTGATCTCCATGGGGAAATTAGACTCAAAAAAGTCACAAACTAAGTAGAGCTTTCTATCACTTCTTATGTCTTACCTCCTAAATATCTTCCTATACTTTCACAGATTCTGAATCACCAATGTACACTAACAGGAAAGAACCACCACCATTGAAGCAAGTGATCATGACAATTATAAGGGTGAATACCAGTAACTAAAAATAATTATGTGAGTATAAAAAATAAACTTCAAAAATAAAAGCAAAAAATATAGGACTTAACGCATTCTGATCAAATTTCACTCTACCAGTAAAAAACAAGTTCACATTTTTTTTTCTTCTGCCCTAGGGTAGCTCTAGGATTATATTGACAGTCGTGTCACACTGTTACTTCATGCTCAGCTTCTGTGGACTAAGAGAACAATTTCAACCCTGGCTCCCCTGATTACTCCTGTTGGGAGTGGCCTCGTCTCCAAAGACTAACTTCCCCATCCTCCGAGAAGAGCCGTCCAATGGTGAGCCCTGCTGGCTCACATGATCCTTACCCACCTATCAGACTAGCCTTGCTGGCTCACATGAATCTTACCCACCAATCAGAAAGCACCCCATGCCAACTGTCAAATTATTAAACTGTTATACTGTCATAACTGTCAAACCATCCCCAGTTATATAAATATACAGAGCTATTCCTCAATAAACGGGCATTTTCTCCAATGATGTGCCTTTTTTGTTCTTTCATTTGTGCCAAAACCTGGGAGGGGGAATGCCTCACTGCTTGAGGGACCCCTCTCTCAAGGCTTGCCATCCTTGTCCACTCTTTTTGAGTGCTGCTACTACTCACACAACACCAGCTCTTCAGTAGGTGAGTTTCCCTATCAGGTATCCAACTTCAGATGGGCTATATGCAGGGGCTTTGACCGTGATCATCCAGCAAACCTCTGATGCCCAATCTGGAGGAGAGAACGCACCCCACTACAACCTTCAGGGTCATGGTGGACTCTCTGGAACCTGGTTCATGAGCGTGAGGTCCTGAGGGTTGGAAGAACAGGCACTCCTCTCTCTCTCTCTCTCCCTCCCTGCAGACTCCCCCTTATTAAATTCTGCACACAAGATTTGCCTTACTATCAATTAGACAATCAAAGTCAATGGCCCCCAGGAGGATCCCTAGATCCCACAATTCTCAGAGATCTGTTTAACTTCTGCAAGCACTCAAAAAAGTGGAAGGAGATTCCCTATGTTGAGGCTTTTTCTCTTCTTCGTTCTCACCCCGACCTATCCAGCAGATGAATCCCCTCCCTTCTGACCTCCCCTGTCAGCTCCGTCCAGCCCCTCAGGTGCTCCCCCTGACTCAGCTGACACCTTTATTCCCCCCAAACTGGGATCCACTCCCTAGTCCCACAAACCATGGCCCCCTTAAGAGAGGTTTTTGGACCTGAGGGCATTATCTGGGTGCATGTCCCATTTTCTATGAATGACTTCATGCAACTCGAGCAAAGGTTGGGCTCAATCACCACAGAAGAGAGTTTCAATGGGTCATCCAGGCTTATAGCCTCACTTATATGTTATTGATTAATACGTTCCTTCTTGAGGAACGTACCAGAGTCTGGGAACTTTCCAGAGCCCATGCAGATGAAACTCACTGAGTTAATCCCAATCACCCACAGGGGCCATTTGCTGCCCCAAGGTGGCATACAGAGTAGGGACCGATTCTCTGCATGTATTATTGCTGGGTTTAAAAAAGCGGCATGTAAGGCTATCAACTTCCAAAAATTACGAGAGACCCCTTCGAAATTTCTGGATTGGCTTACGAAAGACCTTCAGCAGTAACCTAGATCCTGAAACCCCAGATGGCCGTGATGTCCTTGTGACATATTTCCTCTTGCAAAGCTACCCCCGACATCCGGGCCAAACTAAAAAAGCATGAACAAGGCCCTGCCACCCCCCAGACTGAGAAATTTTAGATGCTTGCCCAGGCCCTGCAGGGTGCTTCCTTGGGTCGCTGCCCATCACCGAAATCCCCCCTGGGTTCCTGCTTCAAGTGTGGCAAGGAGGGATATTGGGCCAGTGCATCCCCCGCACTCCACATATCCCATGCCCTAAATGTCAACAACAAGGTCATTGGGGCTCTGACTGTCCTAATCCCATAGGAGGTCTATGGCCAGGTTACCCTCCGACCTTGTGGGCATGGCAATGGAAGATTGACAGAGCCATGGGTCCTTGTCCCTGGCCATAATGATCAATACACAAGAACCCAGGGTGCAGATTCAGGTGGATAGGCACAAGGTTGACTTTCTGCTTGACACCGGGGCTACCTTCTCAGTCCTGACAGAATTCTGGGGGCAAACAGTGCCTTCCACCTCTCCTATTGTCGGGGTAGGAGGAAAGACCATCTATCCAAAAAAGACTCCCCTATTACTCTGTTCCATAGACAACTTCCCATTCTCTCAGACATTCCTAGTTATGCCCCAATGACCAGTTCCTTTGCTCGGCTGAGATATTCTCTCTAAATTCAATACAACAATCAACATCCGGGATCCTGGCATCACTCAGGCCCCAGAATCAGCCTGTTCATCTTTTCTGGCCCTTTTGGCAGAAGACTGGCCATTCTGCTCCACTTGTAAGGCTGATATGAAACATCATACTAAAAAGGACCCCTTACCTACAAACCTGGTTGACCCAATTGTATGGGATACCCACACCCCCTCCACTGTTTCAAGTGCACCAGTAAAGATCCTAACACCTTCCCCAATCAGGCTCAATACCCCCTGTCCACAAAAGCTCTTCTGGGCCTACAATCTATTATTCAGGACCTTCTGAGAAAAGTGGTACCTCTGTCATGCTCATTCCCCTTACAATACTCCCATATTAGCGGTAGAAAAGCCAAATGGGTCCTATCACTTAGTTCAGGACCTACAACTCATCAACACCTCCATTAGGCCCATACATCCTTTGGTTCCCAGCCCATACACATTGCTGTCTCAGATCCCCCACACTTCCATCCACTTCTTGGTCATAGATTTAAAGGATGCTTTCTTCTCCATTCCCCTTGCCCCCAAATCACAAGATCTTTTTGCCTTTACCTGGACAGATCCCACCACCATCACCCCCAGTGCCCTGAATCCACACTCTTGCAATTGTCTGGCAAATCTCTTAGCCCACTTGCGGGGAGGAAAGTACCCCACCACAGCCTTTAAGGCTACTGTGGCCCTCAGGGACTTCTTCCTTGGGCAGATCCGAAAGTCCTAGTCCTCTCACCTTTAAGACTTGGCTTCTAGAGAGACACTTACCCTCCCCTTTCTCTCTCTTGCCCTGCCTCTCCACTCTTTCCATCCCTGGGAGTATCTGGCCTCTCCAGGAGGGGTCCTGAAAAGCCTTGGCCAAGGTCTCCCATGGCTCTGGCTCTGGCCGGGACCAGACCTTCGACTGTCAGGATTCAGTGACAACCAATCTCTGCAGCTCGAACCTGCCACTTAGGCACTCCTGATTTTTTGGCTCTAGCGGGAACACCCCTTTTGCCAATAAATCAGTTTCCTCCTTCTCTGCGTCCTCTTCCCTCCTCCTTACATGGATTATGTGTCCTCTTTGCCAGTTGACTCTCCCCTACAATGCCTCTTGGATCAAATATAGCACCCAGGCCTGGCCCATGTATCCCTTAGACAACCAAAGCAGATGACCCCTTTTTGGGTCCTAATCCTAACCCTAACCCTAAGCCCTTTTTGGGTCCCTGGATCTCTCTATTCTAAGGGATCTCTACAATTACTGTGAGCATTCGAAAAAATGGGTAGAGATCACTTATGTCCAGGCTTTCTTCTTGCTCTGATCCAATCCTGTTCTCTGCACCTCTTGTAAACCTCTAAAAATTATTCTAGCCCGTCCAAAGGGCGCTCAACAGATGACACACTTCTACTTTCTTGTCCTTAGGATATCGGGCCTCTCCACAATAGGCCCAAATGGCATGTAAAGAGGTCACATATCTCTCAAGGGGAAAAGGCCATTACAGTAGACAGAAAACAGTTTATTGGGTCTATACCTACACCAAAGACCAAAGATGACACACTCTTCTTCTTGAGTTTGGCTGGGTACTTCAGGGCCTGGATTCCTATCCCTCAATTCTAAGGGATCTCTACAATTAATTTCTCCCTCCTCACCAGGCTGCTATATAATCTGGCCAAGGGCCCCCAATATGAACCCCTACCCTCAGTGGCAGGGAAGCCCTTTACAATCCTTAAAAAGGCCCTCCTCTGGGCACCCACCCTGCGTCTCCCCGACCTCTCCTGACCCTTCACCCTCTATCTACATAAGAAACAGGGACAAAGTCTGGGTGTTCTGGGTCAGGAATATGGACCCACATTTGCACCAGTGGCCTACATATCCGACCCCACCATCAGAGGCTGACCCCCATGCCTCAGAGCCCTAGCAGTAGCCCGTAACCTCCAGAAAGAAGCACACAAGCTTACCTTTGGGTCCCCGCTAACCATCTAATCTCCTCACCATCTAAAAGATTTCCTCATTTACAAGGGGCTACAGTCACTTCCTCCTTCCAGGGTTCTATCCCTCCTTGTAAATCCCTCCATCTCTTTTCAGTCCTGCTCTCCATTAAATCCTGCCTCCCTCCTCCCATCTTCTACCTCACAAGATCCCATCCACAAATGCCTGGAGGTATTAGAGATGATTTTACCCTGCCCTACCACCATTTCTGAGGGACCCCTGCCCTCTTATACATGAAGGGGTTAAAGTGGTGGGGTATGCTGTCATTTCCCTCTCATCCATCATAGAGGCATAACCTCTCCCACCCAATACCACTAATCAACAACTCATAGCTGCCACAAGGGCATGTGAGCTAGTGGAGGGAAAAACCCTCTTCCTAAAAGGGGCTATTGACCACCAGAGGGATGGCAGTCATTAATTCCACACTCATTTCTGGCCTACTATCCATTGCAAGGCCCATCAAATTGACTCCTCTCTTACTACTATGGGGAATTCCAAGGCCCATCAAGCGGCATGATCAGCCGCCCTACAGAACTTTACCTCCTCTCCTCTACTCTTCATTACCATGGGGGATTGGCCCAAATATCCCCAACAACTCTTCCAGTTTTTTCACTCTCTATTCCTTTCTAGTCCACAGAGTCTCACTACTTTCCTTCACTCCTTTTTCACCCTTTCCCCATGTGATAAGACCCTCCTACAACAGATCACTTCCGCTTGTCACATCTGCCAGAGAACCAATACCAATACTCCATTAAAACCTAAACCTTTCCCTTCTCATCAGGCCCACAGTCATACCCCGGCTGCAGACTGGCAGATTGATTTCACCAACATGCCCTGAGTAAAAAAAAATAAAATATCTTCTTGTATTGGTAGATACTTTTTCAGGATGGGTTGAAGCCTTTCCCACTTTTAACAAACGGGCCTCTACAGTCGTTGATCTGTTGCTTACTCACATAATCGCCCATTTCAGGATGCCCACTTCTATTCCATCAGACAATGGCCCAGAATTCACCTCGCAGATAACTCAGGGACTGGCTCATGCACTATCACTCCCTTTGCATTTCCATTGCCCGTAGCTCCCCCAGGCTTCCGGAAAGGTTGAAAGGACCAATCGGTCCCTTAAAGAGACCCTCACCAGGATCCAACATGGCGGCCGGCAAGGAAGCAGCACTTTCAGTATCTCCACATTAACCAGATCAGAAACACCCATTAAAACAGCTACATTCTACCTACTGAGGAACTTCTAGCAAAATTCCGCTGAAAGGAGACCTGCCAGGAAGTAGTAAGTTATATTAGAGGTGACAGTTGGCCCCAGACAAGTGAATCTTGGCCGGCCGCGGGCGCAGAGGTCCAATCCTGCAGCCACCGCCCAACCGGCTCTGCAAGCGGCCACCGGCGGCCCGGGGCAGTGAGAAGGGTCCACGCCTGGCCCAGGAGACGGCTCCCGCCATCCTGGCTCTCCTGGCGGCCCCGCTCGCTCGGTGATCGGCCACCCCGCCCGCCCGGCTCTTAGCCACGAGGCCACTGCCTACCGGGTTCTACAAGCGGCCCCCATCGGCCGGCGCGCCGAGAAGGGTCCCCGCCTGGCCGGGCAAACGGCCCCGCCCACCCGGCAAACGCCCCCCCCCCCCCGCCCTCCCGGCTCCGTTGGCGGCCCCGCCCCCGGCCAGCGCAGGCTCGGCTCTGCAGGCGGCCCTGGCGGCCCGCGCAGCGAGAAGGATCCCTGCTTGGCCTGGCAAACGGCCTGTGCCCTCCCGGCGCTGCTAACGCCCCGCCCACCCGGCAAACGGGGCCCCCGCCCTCCGGGCTCTGCTGGCACCCCGCCCGCGGCCACCACCCCAGGCTCTGCAGTCGGCCCCCAGCGGCCCTGCGCTTCGAGAAGGGTCCCTGCCCGGCAGACGGCCTGTGCCCTCCAAGCTCTGCTAACGGCCCCGCCCCCACTGCGAACGGCCCCACCCACCCGGCAAACAGCTCCCCCCCTGAGACGGCGTGAAGGAAATCTAACCAAGCCTTTATGAAATAGCGAACTGGGAACTAAAACCAGAGATTGGGTCAGACCAGAGACAAGCCAGTTCCACCCCTCCCTTCGGACACTCCAGCAAGGAGGCAGGGGCCCGCCATTGCAGAGAGGGGAAGTCACCAAAGTTCGGCCAAAGAGATTCCTTCCCAGCGGAATCTACTTTGGCAGGTGTGTGACTCCCACCAGCATCAGATACAAACAACCGGGAAACTTCAAAATCTCTCCGTGGGCGTGACTGTAAGGGCCAAGGGACTCCCGACCCCTAACTCCCAATACTGCCAGTGACGTGGGCGTGACTGTAGGGGCGGAGGGAAGCAGAGAAGACTCCCCACCCCCAACTCCCCCAACCGCCAACTGAGAGGGCGTGACAGTAGGGGCGGAGGGAAACAGAGGACACTCCAGACCCCCAACTCCTCCTACTGCTAGCGGAGTGGTCGTGATTGTAGGGGCTGAGGGAAGCAGATGGGATCCTCGACCCCCAACTCCCATTACCACCAGTGGCGACACCAATGGTCTTAGCCGCCAGACTCCGAAGGTGTGCCCACCAAAGGGGTCAGGAAAAATTAAACTATTGACTCCCAGAACACAGCTCCACAGCACTGGGGCTTAGATGAATGACAGAGAGAGTGCTCAGTCACTAGGGAAATAGAACACCCAGAGGTGCTGAAAGTGTAACCAAATCCTTGGAGAACCTCCTCCGGTGCACAGGACCTGGCTGGCTGGCAGGAGGAAGGGGAGGAGGGGCCGTAGAAGTGAAACGGCTCTGGACCAACAGGATTGAGAGACTCCCAGGAGCCGCCTTACAGGGATTGCTGTTGACACATTGAGGGCAAATCTCAGCCTGGAGGGCACAGCTTTGCCTACGGGAAGAGAAGAAAATGGATCTCTAAGACCTAATTTTATTTCTTATTTTATTTTATCTTTTCTCTCCCTTTTTCCCTCTTTCTCTCCCCTTCCAAGTTTTATTGTTCTTTCCATTCTCCTCTATGCTATCTAACTCCCCCTCCTTCTTACTTTTCAAGAGCACCTTCCTTTCCCTTCCCCCCAACTTTCATCCCAAGCATTACGTCCTCCATTTCGTGTAACTGTCTAAATGCAAACAGGTGAATGTTTCGAGGCCGTCTATAGTGCTCCTAAATACCTAGCTACTACCAACACCCTGATCCAATTGACGGTTAGCATCCCCCTTCAGTAGAGCAATCTTCTAAAGTAGCCAAGACATACTAACCCGTATACCTTCATAGCACCCAACATAAAGTCCTAAGAACAAAAAACAAATCACTATATGCATACAAAATCCGGAAGCCCTTTATAAATTGAATGAATCAGCTCTAAAGTACAATAAAGCCCAACATCTATAGGCATAATCTCCCACCACAAAGGAGAAACAACAGATATAAACAAAGCCAAAACAAATGTATAGGAGAAGGCAGTTACAAAGCAGTCAAATAGAGCTGGAAAGTAAAGTGAACAACATGAAAAAAACAGGGAAAAAAGGAGTACAGATAATGCAGGACAACTTAAATCTACAGGAGGACCTAGAAGCATCAGAAACATGGACAGGGAAAGAAATCAAGGCATACCTAACTCAGATGGAACGGAATTTTAGAGAAGACATGAGACAGCAAATCCAAGAATTGAAAGTATATTTTGAAAACCAACTAAACAAACAAATACAATCTGCAAAGAACGAGCTTTACCAGGAGATAGAGATCTTAAAAAAAAACCAAACAGTGATTTTAGAAATGCAAGAAACCATAAACCAGATTAAAAATGCTAACGAGAATATTACAAATAGACTAGATCAAGTAGAAGTCAGAACATCAGATAATGAAGACAAAGTTTATCAACTTGAAAAGAATATAGTCAATACTGAAAAGATGCTTAAATCTCACGAGCAATCTATCCAAGAGATATGGGATTTCATCAAAAAACCAAATTTGAGAGTCATTGGGATAGAAGAAGGCACAGAGATTCAAGCCAAAGGAATGGACAACCTACTGAATGAAATAATCCTAGAAAACTTCCCAGAGATGAAAGATGGAATGGATTGCCAAATCCTGGAAGCCTACAGGACCCCAAACATCCAAAACTGTAATAGGCCAACTCCAAGACATATAATTATGAAGATAGCC
Organism: Marmota flaviventris; assembly: GCF_047511675.1. Taxonomy (NCBI): domain Eukaryota; kingdom Metazoa; phylum Chordata; class Mammalia; order Rodentia; family Sciuridae; genus Marmota; species Marmota flaviventris. Next base: position 31,086,913 of record NC_092516.1, read on the forward strand.
AACATACAGAACAAGGAGAGAATATTAAAAGCTACGAGGGAAAGGAGGCAGATTACATTCAGGGGTAAACCAATTAGGATAACGGCTGATTTTTCATCACAGACTTTGAAAGCGAGAAGATCCTGGAACAATGTATTTCAAACGCTGAAAAATAATGGATTCCAACCAAGAATATTGTATCCAGCAAAATTAAGCTTCAGATTTGACAATGAAATTAAAATCTTTCACGATAAACAAAAGCTAAAAGATTTCGCAGCCAGAAAACCAGCACTGCAAAGCATTTTGGGCAAAATTCTACAAGAAGAGGAATGGAAAAACAGTGCCCAAAACCAACAGCGGGAGGTATCTCAGTAAAGGCGGAGGAAAACAACCAAAAAGTAAAAACTAGCCAAACTAAAATAAATAAATAAATAAACATGACTGGAAGTACAAATCATATTTCAATTGTAACCTTAAATGTTAATGGACTAAACTCACCAATCAAGAGACACAGGCTGGTAACCTGGATCAAAAAAACAAATCCAACAATATGCTGCCTTCAGGAGACTCATATGATAGGAAAAGACATACACAGGTTGAAGGTGAAAGGTTGGGAAAAATCATACCACTCACATGGCCCTCGGAAGCAAGCAGGAGTGGCCATACTCATATCGAATAAACTCAACTTCAAACCTAAGTTAATCAAAAGGGATAAAGAAGGACACTATATCCTGTTAAAAGGAACTATTCACCAACAAGACATAACAATTATCAATTTATATGCACCAAATAATGGTGCAGCAACATTCATAAAACAAACTCTCCTCAAGTTCAAGAGTCAAATTGACCACAACACAATAATTATGGGTGACTTCAACACACCGCTCTCGCCATTAGACAGATCCTCCAGACAAAAGCTGAATAAAGAAACTATAGAACTCAATGACACAATCAATAACCTAGACTTAACCGACATATATAGAATATATCAACCATCATCAAGTGGATACACGTTCTTCTCAGCAGCACATGGATCGTACTCAAAGATAGATCATATATTATGCCATAGGGCAACTCTTAGTAAATATAAAGGAGTGGAGATAATACCATGCACCATATCTGATCATAATGGAATGAAACTGGAAATCAATGAAAAAAGAAGGAAGGAAAAATCCTGCATCACATGGAAAATAAACAATATGTTACTGAATGATCAATGGGTTACAGAAGACATAAAGGAGGAAATCAAAAAATTCTTAGAGATAAACGACAATTCAGACACAACATACCGGAATCTATGGGACACAATGAAAGCAGTTTTAAGAGGGAAATTCATTTCCTGGAGTTCATTCCTCAAAAAAAGAAAAAACCAACAAATAAACGAACTCACACGACATCTCAAAACCCTAGAAAAGGAAGAGCAAAACAACAGCAAATATAGCAGAAGACAAGAAATAATTAAAATCAGAGCGGAAATCAACAAAATTGAAACAAAAAAAACCATTGAAAAAATTGATAAAACTAAAAGTTGGTTCTTTGAAAAAATAAATAAGATCGACAGACCCTTAGCCATGCTAACGAAGAGAAGAAGAGAGAAAACTCAAATCACTAACATACGGGATGAAAAAGGCAATATCACAACAGACACTACAGAAATACAGAAGATAATTAGAAAGTATTTTGAAACCCTATATTCTAATAAAATAGAAGACAGTGAAGACATCGATAAATTTCTTAAGTCATATGAGCTGCCCAGATTGAGTCAGGAAGACACACACAATTTAAACAGACCAATAACAAAGGAAGAAATAGAAGAAGCCATCAAAAGACTACCAACCAAAAAAAGCCCTGGACCAGATGGGTATACAGCGGAGTTTTACAAAACCTTCAAAGAAGAATTAATACCAATACTTTTCAAGCTATTTCAAGAAATAGAAAAAGAAGGAGCTCTTCCAAATTCATTCTATGAGGCCAACATCACCCTGATCCCGAAACCAGACAAAGACACTTCAAAGAAAGAAAACTATAGACCAATATCTCTAATGAACATAGATGCAAAAATTCTCAATAAAATCCTGGCGAATCGAATACAAAAGCATATCAAAAAAATTGTGCACCATGATCAAGTAGGATTCATCCCTGGGATGCAAGGTTGGTTCAATATACGGAAATCAATAAATATTATTCACCACATCAATAGACTTAAAGATAAGAACCATATGATCGTCTCGATAGATGCAGAAAAAGCATTCGACAAAGTACAGCATCCTTTTATGTTCAAAACACTAGAAAAACTGGGGATAACAGGAACTTACCTCAACATTGTAAAAGCTATATATGCTAAGCCTCAGGCTAGCATCATTCTAAATGGAGAAAAACTGAAGGCATTCCCGCTAAAATCTGGAACAAGACAGGGATGCCCTCTCTCACCTCTTCTATTTAATTTAGTCCTTGAAATACTAGCCAGAGCAATTAGACAGACAAGAGAAATTAAAGGCATAAAAATAGGAAAAGAAGAACTTAAAATATCACTATTTGCGGACGATATGATCCTATACTTAGAAGACCCAAAAGGGTCTACAAAGAAACTACTAGAACTGATAAATGAATTCAGCAAAGTGGCAGGATATAAAATCAACACGCATAAATCAAAGGCATTCCTGTATATCAGTAACAAAACTTCTGAAATGGAAATGAGGAAAACCACCCCATTCACAATATCCTCAAAAAAAATAAAATACTTGGGAATCAACCTAACAAAAGAGGTGAAAGATTTATACAATGAAAACTACAGAACCCTAAAGAGAGAGATAGAAGAAGATCTTAGAAGATGGAAAAATGTACCCTGTTCATGGATAGGCAGAACCAACATCATCAAAATGGCGATATTACCCAAAGTTCTCTACAGGTTCAATGCAATGCCAATCAAAATCCCAACGGCATTTCTGGTAGAAATAGATAAAGCTATCATGAAATTCATATGGAAAAACAAAAGACCCAGAATAGCAAAAGCAATTCTAAGCAGGAAGTGTGAATCGGGAGGTATAGCGATACCAGATTTCAAACTGTACTACAGAGCAATAGTAACAAAAACAGCATGGTACTGGTACCAAAACAGGAAGGTGGATCAATGGTACAGAATAGAGGACACAGAGACCAATCCACAAAATTACAACTTTCTTATATTTGATAAAGGCGCTAAAAGCATGCAATGGAGAAAGGATAGCATCTTCAACAAATGGTGCTGGGAAAACTGGAAATCCATATGCAACAAAATGAAGCTGAACCCCTTTCTCTCGCCATGCACAAAAGTAAATTCAAAATGGATCAAGGACCTAGATATCAAATCAGAGACTCTGCACCTGATAGAAGAAAAAGTTGGCTTCAATCTACACATTGTGGGGTCGGGCTCCAAATTCCTTAATAGGACGCCCATAGCACAAAAGTTAATAACTAGAATCAACAAATGGGACTTACTCAAACTAAAAAGTTTTCTCTCAGCAAGAGAAACAATAAGAGAGGTAAATAGGGAACCTACATCCTGGGAACAAATCTTTACTCCTCACACTTCAGATAGAGCCCTAATATCCAGAATATACAAAGAACTCAAAAAATTAAACAACAAGATAACAAACAACCCTATCAACAAATGGGCGAAGGACCTGAACAGACACTTCTCAGAGGAGGACATACAATCTATCAATAAGTACATGAAAAAATGCTCACCATCTCTAGCAGTCAGAGAAATGCAAATCAAAACCACCCTAAGATACCATCTCACTCCAGTAAGATTGGCAGCCATTATGAAGTCAAGCAACAATAAGTGCTGGCGAGGATGTGGGGAAAAGGGTACGCTTGTACATTGCTGGTGGAACTGCAAACTGGTGCGGCCAATATGGAAAGCAGTATGGAGATTCCTAGGAAAGCTGGGAATGGAACCACCATTTGACCCAGCTATCGCCCTTCTCGGTCTATTCCCTGAGGACCTTAAAAGAGCATACTATAGGGATACTGCCACATCAATGATCATGGCAGCACAATTCACAATAACTAGACTTTGGAATCAACCCAGATGCCCTTCAATAGATGAATGGATTAAAAAACTGTGGCATTTATACACAATGGAGTATTACGCAGCACTAAAAAATGACAAAATCATGGATTTTGCAGGGAAATGGATGGCATTAGAGCAGATTATGCTAAGTGAAGCTAGCCAATCCTTAAAAAACAAATGCCAAATGTCTTCCTTGATATAAAGAGAGCAACTAAGATCAGAACAGGGAAGAAGAGCATGAGGAAAAGATTAACATTAAACAGAGACGAGTGGGGGGAGAGAAAGGGAGAGAGAAGGGAAACTATGGAAATGGAAGGAGACCCTCATTGTTACACAAAATTACATATAAGAGTTTGTGAGGGGAAAGGGGGAAAAAAAAAACAAGGGAGAGAATTAAACAACAGCAGATGGGGTAGAGAGGGAAGATGAGAGGGAAGGGGAGGGGGGATAGTAGGGGATAGGAAAGGTAGCAGAATACAACAGTCACTAATATGGTATTATGTAAAAATGTGGATGTGTAACCGATGTGATTCTGCAACTTGTATTTGGGGTAAAAAATGGGAGTTCATAACCCACTTGAATCAAATGTATGGAAGATGATATGTCATGAGCTGTGTAATGTTTTGAACAACCAATAAAAAAAATAAATAAATAAAAAAAAAAAAAAAAAAAAAAAAAGAGACCCTCACCAAGCTCACCATGGAATTAAGCCTAGACTGGGTAAAATTGCTCCCCTTGCCTTTATTGCACATTAGAGCCTTGCTAAAGAAGCCTTCTAATCTCTCACCTTTCAAAGTCATGTATGGCCATCCCCTCGTTCCTCTTGGGTTGCCTACAGAACCCCTACCCATCTCTGAAACCTATGCCCTGCCCCTCCTCTTCCATCTATGCTCTTAACTCTGGCACTATCAAGACTGCCTCTTTCCTGACCCCAGTCTCTTTCAAAACCCTACTTCCTTAACACCTGGTCAACTTGTTTACTTTTGCCCACGAGGGGAAAAGCCTCCTCTAAAACCAAAATGGTAGGGTCCTGCTCAGGTGATTATGTGCACTTTTTTGGCGGCCAAACTCAAGCTGTTTAATAACCAACTTACCCCATGGATTCACATTTCCAGGCTCAAGCCTGGCACTCCTACACCTTCATCAGAAGAGCCAACGATCATCACCTGTCATTAAGTACTCTTGTCATCCATCCCCACAAGATCCCCTCAAGCTCTGCCTCTCCCATGTCTCCGTTCTTAGCCCAATACCTAATGCTCCCTCTCATTTCTGGACTCTCTTGTGTCCTCTCTTTGCCCTATGTCTGGAGATTCAAAGCAAGTGACCCTAAGGGCCCCCCTCCAGCCAGACCCCCTTCTCCTCCTTACAGACCCCCTACTTTCTTGGATCTGGCCAGTAGTGGGACCGTTGTGTGTTGTCCTTCTGACAAACAACTTAGGTGTCCAGAGAATGGTGACCCCTGAATAAGTGTGAACTACCTTTATCATAAGAGAGCACTTTACCAGTTGCCTTCTGTGCCTAAGGAGGAACATGTGTGTTGTGTTTACCCTCCCAGTTTCATAAGAATTTCAAGTATCAATATTTAAGTTTGAGGCATTTCACATAAAACCTAGAGAGATCTGACTGCTCTCAAAGGGAAATCTGGTAACAATGGGCCACCATCCTCCCTTGGCTGCTTTTGTTCAGAGCATGGGAGAAGCTGCCTTCTTTATTACAAAGCCCATGCTTTCTTGGTGTGACTAGGGAAAGCTGGGAACAGTGATAAGTGAGAGAAGCAAGCTGGTTTGGAAAGTTGGGATATTTCAAGAAAGGTAAAGAGAGAAGCAAGCTGATTTCAGAGACACCCAGGTAGGAGAGTTTGAATAGAGAGGGGAGGGAGCTAGGTCAAACGCCCAAGCCCCCACCCAAGGCTGAACACTTAACCCCCTTGTGCCAACAAGGCAGCTTGCAGACCCAGAGACCCCATTACATTTGGGCTATAAAAATTCCCCGTGCCTGTTCCTTCCCTTTATCATAAAGTTCATTCAGACTCAGGTGGGTAAAAAATTTCTAATCAAGCTTTTAACCAGCTTCTCCTCAGGAATTACCAACTCCTGTCTACTGATGATACCTCCAGTCAAGACTTATGCTGAATGGACTGACATCATTATGGATCTGTGGTGCAAGGAACCTTCATTGATCTGGTTCCTGAAGTTATACTGGTCCTCTCTGCCCTCCTTTGGGGACTCCTACTTCCCTCCTTTCTGATCCTCTCACACATCCCATCCTAGCAGGAAGCAGCTAGAATGAGTCGATGCCCACTCTCATTTAATAACAAAGAGGGGGGAATGTTGGGAGTCACCCCAGTTCCAAAGACTAACTTCCCCATCCCCCGAGAAGAGCCGTCCAATGATGAGCTCTGCTGGCTCACATGATCCTTACCCACCAATCAGACTAGCCCTGCTGGCTCACATGATCCTTACCCACCAATCAGAAAGCATCCCATGCCAACTGTAAAGCCATTAAACAGTTAAACTGACATAACTGTCAAACCACACATGGTTCTATAAATATGCAGAGCTGTTCCTCAATAAATGGGCATTTTCTCCAACGACGAGCCTTGTTTGTTCTTTCAACTCCAACCTAGTCAACATGATCTGCACACATCTTTTCTACCTAATTATCCACACACATCTCTTTCTCTTTCTTCATTAGTTTCTGACATTCTCTATGAACCTCCTTAGTTTAAGTTTTCCATGATCTGGCTCTATTCTCTCTTCCTTCCTTAGGCAACCCATTCTTACTTGTACCCCTTAAATTATGTTTTTCTCTATCTTTTCAGGAAGAATCCTCATGTGCTGATGAAATGTCACCATTGATTAAAGGATAATCTCACAATGCCCTAGTTTCAGATAAAGGCTTCTGAACACCTCAAGCCACAACACTCTCTTACCTGAAATTTGCTCTGCAGAGATTTGTGCACAGAAGTGAAATGGGGAGAGAAGAACAGTCCTCCCAGCCACACATTGGCTATTGGTCTTCCACACAAGCAATTGCTGAAGTACTCCTCAGACTCCTCCTCTAACCCTGGAAGATGCATCTTCTAGCAAAATACCAGAGAGAATATTTGTCCAGATCACTTATCATGGTTTCCACTAATTATCCTAGTGATGGAGCATCACACAAACAATAGGACATGGTGTTCTAGGAACCTCTCAATATCTGTGTTCATTATTTTGAGCCCTGTCAGACAGATTAAGCAAAACTGAACTCATATGGCCCCTACTAGTTGGGACCTGGTGTGGTGCATATGTTTCCTCTTGACTATGAACTTATATTTGAACTTCCTTCCATTTCCAGATTGAGAGCCTGTGAAATAGGAATGGCCATTCTTTTTACCTGAGTAAGAGACTAAACATAATAGCAGGTTAATCCTCAATGCTCTGAGAGTCCAACAAAAATCCTCTTTGCAGTCTCTGTGGTTTTGGATCACTATAGCACCCTTGTCATAGATTTACCCTCATTCCTTAGTAGTAACATACAAGTATGTATGTGTTATGCAGTTACTAAGCTCCTTCCATACCACAGAGATGTTTCCTCAACAGTAATCAAAGGGGTCAGAAGAGACCAGACTGGCCTGACTTCAGCCAGGCATGAGGGAAGAGGAGCATGATCCATGAGTGATGAAACATCCTCCAGGTCCTCAGGACCTATGATGTCAGCAGAGGTGAATCGAGATCTGAAGACCTGATGGCATCAGGGATTCCCACTCAGAAGACATACCCTGGATCTCTTCTGGGCACCATTACCCAAGATACAAATTAGTCTGTGCCATGTGCACTGAGGTGTGTATCCCATGGTGCTGTACTTGAAGTGTGTTTGCAGGGTTGGGGAACTGGTAATTTGGGGAATCTAGTTTTGAAGGTAACATGGGAATACTCTCTCTAGGGGCTAGTTAATAATACAGAGTAACTGTTCCTACAGTCCCTGATTTGTTCATAACAGAATCCAGGTCTCAGTAGCCCCTTTCTGTGCTACTCTTTTGAGAAGACAGTCTGAGTCTCTTCTTGCCCAGTGGCCACTTTACTGCTTTTTCCCATGTGTCGTATTATAGAAATGGCAGCAGGTAATTCCCATGCTCAGTCTTGTTGGTGCTTCAATTCTATGGACCACACAAAATAGAATGTCAGGAGATTTTATATGGACCAATAGAAAGAACAGTGAATTTCCCTACATTTCATTTACTCCCATGTTTTATTCACTCACTGCGCTCCTCTCATCATAAGCATATTTGAGCTATTCTTGTTTCTCTTTTCTCAACTCAGATATTAAAATGCCTTGCTTCACTGAGCTTTCCTTGACTCTATATCGAGGCTTGTTGTTTAAGTAGAGGAAATGTATTATCACTTGCTTCAAAACCTACAGGCTATTACTTTTATCTGGTACCTTCCTTTATGACAAAATGTAATTTTAATTAAGGCATTCTTGGCATTTATGTGATTTATTCATTGTTTGAGAAATATTTTATGCATGCCTGCTGCATTCCAATACTGTACTGATTACATAGTGATTAACAAGTATAAGGGTTTTTTTTCTTACTTAGGAGTTACAGACACAACTCTGTCAACTTGATTTAAGGATTTGTAATGCAAGTGACATAAAACAGAATGTGTTGAATCTTTTTTTTTTCTTTTTAGTTATGTCTAACATTAGGATAAATTTTGACATAATTACAAAGCATGGAATATAATTTGTGCCAATTCAGTCTGCAGTATTTCCCTTTCCCTTGCTTCCTCCCTCTCCCTTTTCTTTCTTCTACTCTACTGATCTTTCTGCTATTTACTTTTTGGGTTTTTTAAATAGAAACTTGTGAATATCATTATGATGAAGTTCCTTGCAGAATATCCATGTATGTGGTATAATCATATATGTATTTTACATATATTCATATATGGGAAAGTTCAGATTCACTCTGCTGCTCTTCCCTTATCATGTACCATCTCCCCCTTCTCATTCCCCTTTATCTAGTCCACCTATCTTACTTCTATTTTGATAGAATCCCCCATTTTCCTTTAATCTTTTTCTCTCTTCTTTTTTTTTTCTTATTTTGGACTAGCTTTTACAAATCAGAGAAAACATTCAATCTTTGGCTTTGGTGAGAGGTAGAGGTCAAGTTTCATTTTTCTACATATGGATTTCCAGTATTCCCAGCACCATTTATTCAAAAGGCTATCTTTTCTCCAGTGAATGCTTTTAGTATGTTTGTCTAGTATTAGATAATTGTATTTATATGGGTTTACCTCTCCATCTTCTAATCTGTTTCATTGTTCTTCAGTCTGTTTTGTGCCATGCTGTTTTGTTACTATAGCTCTGTAGCATATTTTGAGGTCTGGTATTGTAATGCCTCCAGCATCACATTTTGCTCAGGATTCCTTTGGCTATTCTGGGTCTCTTATCTTTTCAAAGGAATTTTAGAGTTGCCTTTTCTAGCTCTGTGAAGAATGTCATTGGTGTTTTGATGGAAATTGGATTGAATCTCTGTAATACTTTGTGTGATATGGTCATATTAATAATATTAATTCTGCCTATTCAAGAACATGGGACACCTTTCCATCTTCTAATGTCTTTTTCAATCTCTTTGTTAAGCATTATATAGTTTTCATTGCAAAGTTTCCTGAAATCCACTGTAATATTTAGTACCACTTTTTCCCCCAGGTGAATGGAATAGTTTTCCTAATTTATTTTACAACAGTTTTCTTTATTAAAATATAGGAAAGAGATTGACTTTTGTATGTTCATTATAGAAACTGATTTTCCTAAAATTTTATCAGTTCTAAAAATCTTATGTTGGTCTCCTCCTTGATGTCTTCTGTAACCCATTGTTCATTCAGTAGCATATTTTTTAGTCTCCAGGTGATGGAGAAATTTTTATTTTTTATTTTGTCATTGACTTCCAATTTCATTCCATTATGATCTGTCAAAATGCACGGTAGTATCTCTACCTTTTAAAATTTTGTTCCAAGCTATGGAACCAACCAAGTTGTGGTTCAACAGATGAATGAATAAAGAAAATGTGATATATCTCCACCAATAGCCAATGGACTATTATTTAACCATAAAGAAGAACGAAATTATGGTATTTGCTAGTTAATGAATGGAAAGGGAGACTATCATTCTCAGTGAAATATGCCAGACACAGAAAGCCAAAGACTGAATGTTTTCTATGATTTGTAAAAGTTAGTCCAAAATAAGAAAAAAAAAAGAAGAGAGAAAAAGATTAAAGGAAAATAGGGGATTCTTTCAAAATATAAGTAAGATAGGTGGACTAGATAAAGGGGAACAAAAGGAGGAGATGGAACATGATAAGGAAAATGTGACATACAGCAGAGTGAATCTGAACTAACTTTCACATATATGAATATGTGTAAAATACATATATGATTATACCACATACATGGATATTCCGCAAGGAACTTCACCATAATGTATATTCACAAGTTTCTATTTTAAAAAACCCAAAAAGTAAATAGCAGAAAGATCAGTAGAGTAGAAGGAAGAAAAGGGAGAGGGAGGAAGGAAGGGAAAGGGAAATACTGTGGACTGAATTGGGACAAATTATATCCATGTTTGTAATTATGTCAAAATGAATCCTAATGTTAGACATAACTAAAAAGAAAAAAAAAAGATTCAACACATTCTGTTTTATGTCACTTGCATTGGGTATTCATTAATACAAATCTTAACCCAAGTTAACATAGGTGTGTCTGCAACTCCTAAGGAGGAAAAGACCTCTCATACTTGTTAATCACTATGTAATCAGTACAGTTCTTGGAATGCAGCAGGCACTCATAAAATATTTCTCAAGCAATAAATAAATCACATAAATTCCAAGAATGCCTTAATTAAAACTATATTCTGTCATAAAGGAAGGTACCAGATAAAAGTAATAGCCTGTAGGTTTTGAAGCAAGTGATAATACATTTCCTCTACTTAAACAACAAGCCTCGATATAGAGTCAAGGTAAGCTCAATGAAGCAAGGCATTTTAATATCTGAGTTGAGAAAAGAGAAACAAGAATAGCTCAAATATGCTTATGATGAGAGGAGCGCAGTGAGTGAATAAAACATGGGAGTAAATGAAATGTAGGGAAATTCACTGTTCTTTCTATTGGTCCATATAAAATCTCCTGACATTCTATTTTGTGTGGTCCATAGAATTGAAGCACCAACAAGACTGAGCATGGGAATTACCTGCTGCCATTTCTATAATACGACACATGGGAAAAAGCAGTAAAGTGGCCACTGGGCAAGAAGAGACTCAGACTGTCTTCTCAAAAGAGTAGCACAGAAAGGGGCTACTGAGACCTGGATTCTGTTATGAACAAATCAGGGACTGTAGGAACAGTTACTCTGTATTATTAACTAGCCCCTAGAGAGAGTATTCCCATGTTACCTTCAAAACTAGATTCCCCAAATTACCAGTTCCCCAACCCTGCAAACACACTTCAAGTACAGCACCATGGGATACACACCTCAGTGCACATGGCACAGACTAATTTGTATCTTGGGTAATGGTGCCCAGAAGAGATCCAGGGTATGTCTTCTGAGTGGGAATCCCTGATGCCATCAGGTCTTCAGATCTCGATTCACCTCTGCTGACATCATAGGTCCTGAGGACCTGGAGGATGTTTCATCACTCATGGATCATGCTCCTCTTCCCTCATGCCTGGCTGAAGTCAGGCCAGTCTGGTCTCTTCTGACCCCTTTGATTACTGTTGAGGAAACATCTCTGTGGTATGGAAGGAGCTTAGTAACTGCATAACACATACATACTTGTATGTTACTACTAAGGAATGAGGGTAAATCTATGACAAGGGTGCTATAGTGATCCAAAACCACAGAGACTGCAAAGAGGATTTTTGTTGGACTCTCAGAGCATTGAGGATTAACCTGCTATTATGTTTAGTCTCTTACTCAGGTAAAAAGAATGGCCATTCCTATTTCACAGGCTCTCAATCTGGAAATGGAAGGAAGTTCAAATATAAGTTCATAGTCAAGAGGAAACATATGCACCACACCAGGTCCCAACTAGTAGGGGCCATATGAGTTCAGTTTTGCTTAATCTGTCTGACAGGGCTCAAAATAATGAACACAGATATTGAGAGGTTCCTAGAACACCATGACCTATTGTTTGTGTGATGCTCCATCACTAGGATAATTAGTGGAAACCATGATAAGTGATCTGGACAAATATTCTCTCTGGTATTTTGCTAGAAGATGCATCTTCCAGGGTTAGAGGAGGAGTCTGAGGAGTACTTCAGCAATTGCTTGTGTGGAAGACCAATAACCAATGTGTGGCTGGGAGGACTGTTCTTCTCTCCCCATTTCACTTCTGTGCACAAATCTCTGCAGAGCAAATTTCAGGTCAGATATTGTTGGGGCTTGAGGTATTCCAAAACCTTTACTAGAAACTAGGACATTGTGAGATTATCCTTTAATCAATGGTGACATTTCATCAGCACACGAGGATGCATACTGAGAAGATAGAGAAAAACATAATTTAAGGGGTACAAGTAAGAATGGGTTGCCTAAGGAAGGAAAAGAGAATAGAGCCAGATCATGGAAAACTTATACCAAGGAGGTTCATAGAGAATGTCAGAAACTAATGAAGAAAGAGAAAGAGATGTGTGTGGATAATTAGGAAGAAAAGATGTGTGCAGATCATGTCGACTGGGTTGGAGTAATCAGGGGAACCAGGGTTAAAATTGTTCTCTTAGTCCACAGAAGCTGAGCAGGAAGTAACAGAGTGACACAATGTCAGTATAATCCTAGAGTGACCCTAGGATAGAAGAAAAATAAGTGTGAACTCGCTTTTACTGATAGAGTTGAAATATGATCAAGATGCATTAAGTCCTGTGTTTTTTGCTTTTATTTTTGAAGTTTATTTTTTATACTCACATAATTATTTTTAATTACTGGTATTCACTCTTATAATTGTCATGAGCACTTTCTTCAATGGTGGTGGTTCTTTCCTGTTAATGTACATCAGTGATTCAGAATATGTGAAAGTAAAGGAAGATATTTAGGAGGTAAGAAGTGATAGAAGGCTCTACTTAGTTTATGACTTTTTGAGTCTAATTTCCCCATGGAGATCAACTTCTCATTCTGACTAGTGTTTGTGGGAGAACTGTAGAGAGGGCAGATTGGCAAGTGTGGCTGAATCAATGTGAAAAACCTAGTTTTGTCAGCATTTTTTGTCATCTGTTGACTCACAAATCTACCCAGGACATAGGTATGGTTGCTTTCTTTTGTGTCAACACAGCACTCATGCATTGTTTAAAAATTTTGCTCATTATTCAAATAAAGACAACGTAAAATATCCTTCTACCTAATCTGATATGACTATTCTATGTATAACCTAAGATGTCATCAACTTTTCCCAAGTAGAGTATATAAAATATACAACCCTTTCCTCATTAAGGGAAAAAAATCGTTGTTGGCTTTTTTTTGTATTTTGTGTGATATTTATTCTATTTTTATGGATTCATACTCCTTCATTTATATCTAGTTATTTAAATACTAAGATATGATTTTAGGTATTATTTAAACCTCATGTTTGATGAGAGGATGACACTGAAATAAATGCTTAATTTTTGTAATATAAATATACAAATTCTTATTAGCATTAAGAAGAAATGCACAAAATATGGCAGTTTTTGTTCCTGAGGGTTGTCCACATGGTCATTGCTGGTCTTTATAACTATCCTATTTCACTCCACAGTCCATACTGCCTTGGTTCAAAGCTGGTCATTGTTCCTGGTCAGGTGGATGACCCAAACCTTCATCTCTGAAGACTCTGAGCCCTTATCAGTGTGACCTGTCTTGGGATTTAGTTTCCTATTGCCCTCCATCACAGGACCGGGGAGTTTGAAGAGACACCGAGAAAATGTCCTATGTCACACTTGCTCTTCCTCTCTGTATTGTGTAGTAGCAACTCAGTTTCCCCTTCCTAGTCAGAATCAATCACTCCATGCCACAGAGTGACCTTCTTCTTCACCTGTTGATTCAGCTATAATGAGCATCCTAAAGTGGTAGTAGGGCAACCTCAACTCTCAGAAATGGAATCAATTTGTGTCTGGGTAGAAGAGTCTCTCCCTTTGTAGCCAAGAGATTTCTAAAGCAGCAGAACTGAAAAGTGCAGGAACAAATAATGTTGGTGGGTAATAGACATCAATGTTATAGGGAGAGAACACACTCTCATTTCTAGCCATCGAATCCTTGGGGTCTGATCCTATGAATCCTTGCTGTGAGGGAAGCAGTACCATAAATTAGATGCAGATGTGGAGCATGTATCACACCCTGGAGGATATTGCCCCACTAATGAGAGGTGTTGCCACCTAGGTGTTGCTTGAGGCAGAGTCTTACAAGGGTATTTCACCATTCTATCAGGTTCTGCATTTCAGGAAGATGGAGGACCTATGTTAAGTATAACAAATCCCATGAACACAGGCCACATTGCACACTTGTTTGCTGTGAATCAAGCTCCTTGATCAAGAGCAATGCTGCATGGAATACCCTTATGGTGAATAAAGCATTCTGTGAGTGCAGAGATGGTAGTTCTGGCAGCAGCACTTCAGGCGAGGAAGCAAAATCCATACCCAGAGTGAGTGTCCAGTCAAGAAAAAAAAGGAGTGTCCCTTTTATGTTGAATGTGGTCCAATGTCATCAATGTGCTATGGAGGGGCTGGCTGATCACCCCAGGGACTGGTGCGATGTTGGGAACTCATAATGGTCTTTGCTGTTAGCCATGAGTATTCAGCAGTGGCTTCAGAGAGATTGGCCTTGGTGAGTGTACGTCCATCATGCTGAATGCAGGGATAAACTTTACCCCTGATGCCATGTCCAGTTTGTTCATGGATCTATTGGGCAGATGTCAAGACTGAGTGAGGAAACAGGGGTTGATATCCAAAGTACATGTTAACCCTTTTTTGGAAAAGAATCTCTATCCCGTGGGTGCTAATAATGAGTATTTCTTTCTTGTTTCCATAAGAATCTTTTTCATATATATCATTCAGAAAATTTTGAAGTTCCAGGATATTAAAGGGGACACATGTATCAGAGGAATGAATGTCTCCCCTAGGCGAAATAAAGAACTTTGGATTTTCTCCTGGAGAAAGGGTTAACGTGTTTGCCTTCATGATGGATGTATTCTATTTAGTTACATAGGTATCATTTTTGTATTTAGAGGTTAACCTGACTGACGGAGGTGTGCATGTGTGCCAAAAGGGCAAAAGATGGACTGCAGTGACTTTGTGATGTGTGAGGTTGGCTAGGATGAACTACATTTCCCAAAATTCTCTCTAATTTCTCATTTCTAGTTAGGGTGGGTCTTAGAGGAGCTTCCTGGGAGATTAGAGGGCAGAAGGGAAGCAGTCATCCTGTAGTACTAATACATTTTTGCTGGTCTGCTGGCTCACACCTCACTGGTATGGAGAAGTGGTTGGGACTGCAGTTTCTCTACCTTCCCCAGGATTCTCCTTTAGGCTCTGGAATTCTGGGCTAGGGGTGTGCATTCAACTTCATTAGAAATCTGACCTAAATTTCCCATGTGCCTATATGAACATACCATATGGATCTCATCTTGTTGTATAACCACAAGTTACTAATTAAAAACTATAAATAAATAGAAGATCAGCAGAGTAGAGGGAAGGGATAAGGAGAGGGAAAGGGGAAGTATGGGGACTGTATTGAGACTATTTTATGCTTTTTAATTATGGCAAAAGGAACACTAATATTTTGTAGAATTCAAAAAAGCCAATACAAAAAAGAACCCCAGTCCCTAATTCCATAGGCAAGCAGACCTGACTCTTTTTTGTTTGTTTGTTTTCTCTTGTGGGGTCATAGTTCATGCTTTTGTATTTAGTCTGTCTCTTGTCTGCCCTGCTTTGTACTATCTTCCCTTTCTACTACTTGTCCTGTAGATTTTAAGTTCCACATCAGACTTAAACATGAAAGCAGTACACCAACTCCTTAACCAGCTTCCACAAAGAAATAAGGCCAAAGTTCTGTAACACAACCCTTAACAATTATATGTATTAATAGAAATGTCTTAGTGGTTCAGATGCTCTTGTTAGAACCTGCCTGGTAAAATAAGAAACATAATCCAACAACCATATAAACACAGACACATACTAACACAAATCACACATATGATTACACACACACATGCCTATATTTAGTAAGAAGAGTCATAAATTCTGGCCCTTAATAGAGTCTTGGAATTTCAAATGACCATGATCGTGATGACAAATTTTAGGTTTCTCTTGTTTTTAAAAAAAATTGAATTTCAATAATTTCAGCTGCTGGATAATTACAAATAGAAAAAAAAATCTCTTCACAAATGTTTTATTGAATCAAAAGAGCTTATCACCATGTACAAAGGATCCCATATTTCTGGCATCACACTTTGTCTGCACTCCCTGTTTCCCTAGGGAATGAGAAGGGAGCATGTGGCTGAGGAATCAAAAGTCTCTGGCAGACTTCATCCTTGAAGGGCTCTTCGATGACACCCCGACCCACCTTTTCCTTTTCTGCCTGACCATGGTGGTCTACCTTGTTGCACTGAATGGCAATACCCTCACCATTCTCCTCATCTGTGTGGATCATTGGCTTCACAACCCCATGTACTTCCTGCTCAGCCAGCTCTCCCTCATGGACCTGATGCACATCTGCACAACCATCCCCAAGATGGCTACCAACTACCTGTCTGGCAGGAAGTCCATCTCCTTCCTGGGATGTGCCACCCAGCACTTCCTCTATTTGTCTCTGGGTGGCGCTGAGTGTCTTCTGCTAGCTCTCATGTCCTATGACAGGTATATTGCCATCTGTCATCCTCTGTGTTACACTGTGCTCATGAGCAGGAAGGTGGTACTGATGATGGCCCTCACCTCATGGTTGGGGGCATCTCTAAACTCCCTAATTCACATAGTCATCTTGATGCACGTTCCTTTCTGTGAGACTCGGAAAATACACCACTTCTACTTTGAGTATCCAGCTGTCGTGAAGTTGGTATGTGTTGACATCACTGTATATGAGTCCACAGTGTATGTCAGCACCATCGTGCTTCTCCTCCTCCCCATCATCCTGGTTTCTACATCCTATGGCTTCATCCTGCACAGTGTCATTGAGATGCGTTCACCTGGGAGTAAGAGAAATGCCTTTGCCACTTGCAGCTCCTACTTCATTGTGGTCTCTATCTGGTTTGGTTCCTGCATCTTCTCATACATGAGGCCCAGGTCCCAGCGCACTTCACTGCAAGACAAAGTTGGTTCTGTGTTCTATAGCATCATTACTCCCACTCTGAAATTCTTTGATTTATACTCTCCAGAATAAGGATGTAGCTAAGGCTCTGAGGAGAGTGTTAGGGATACAGATCACCCAGTGATTGCACTCACAGTTGTCCCAAACAGAGAATGGAATAGAATAAGCTCCTTATGTTGATCTGAATAAACCTTTCAAGAATCCAGGTCTCTGATTCTCTTTGTATACTGCAGAAATAGGTGGCTTTTGTATAAATTCACTGTTTTAACTTGGTCTCAGGCATCTAAGCATCATGGGGCACATTTCACACCCCTAGAGAACTATGGGAAAAGATTAAAAATCTCTCCAAAGAAGACTTGCAAAGTTCAGTGACACTTCAACAAATATTAAATAAAGATATAAGGGCTTTTCCATTAATATTTTCATCCACAAAATAGATATAAATTATGCCACTCAAGAATATTTACGAAATATAAAATGAGAAGACCTTGCTTAATATCAGAAGCATGGGACATGAAGTGAAGGGTTTCTTGAAAGGAAAGGTGAAAGATAAGTTATGATGTTAGACTTGTAGAGTTTCCTGAATCAGTAAGTTTTAGAAGGGAAGAATTGTTACATACAAAGTAATAGTACCTGTACATATTTTTTGTAAAATATGTATATATTTTTAATTTGTTTTAATTAGTTCTACATGACAGTACAATGTGTTTATGCACTTTGACATGCCATACATAGATGGGATATAATTTCTCATTTTTCTGAGTGTACCTGTTGCAGAATCATATTGGTCATGTAGTCACATATATACATACAGTAAGAATGTCTGTTTTTTCTACTACCTTTCCTATCACTACATCCTCTTTCCTCCCCTGCCATCACTTCCCTCTACCTAATCAAAGGTAATGCTATTCTTCCTGTGTCCCCTGCCTTATTGTGAAGTAGCATCCGCATATTAGGGAGAACATTTGGCCTTTGGTTTTGTGATATTGGCTATTTCACTTAGTATGATTTTCTCCAACTTCAACCATTTACTAATAAATGGCATAATTTCACTCTTCTTTAAAGCTGAGTAATGTTCCACTGAGTATATATAAAACACATTTTCTTAATCCATTCATCTATTGTGGGACACCTAGGTTGGTTCCACAGTTTAGCTATTGTGAATTGAGCTACTATAAACATTGATGTGGCTGCGTCACTATAGTATGGTGATTTTAAGTCCTTTGGGTATAAACCAAGGAGTGGAATAGCTGGGTGAAATGGTGGTAAAATACATATATTTGACAAATATTTACTGAGTCCTTTTTACTCCTATGATCTAAGTACTCAGTCATATATTTGGAATTTGCATTTATGAAATTTTTCATTCTTTTTAATATATTTTTTAGTTGTTGATGGACCTTTGTTTTATTCATTTACTTATATTCAGTGCTGAGATTCAAACCCAGTGCCTCACACATGCTAGGCAAATGCTCTACCACTGAGCCACATGCCAATATCCAAAAATTCAACATTCTTTAAACATAAATTTGTGATTTGTTTTGTCTCTATTGGTCCAGCCATATTAAGTAGTGATATTATTTTTTTTAATTTCAAAGGTTGGAAATACTTTTCTGTTTTCTGAGAATTTCTAGCCCCATTATTTGGAATCATAACTCTGTGGATTAGAGTCTGTCACTTGCTACCACTGTGATATATAGTAAATTAGTCTCTCTAGTCACATTAATCACAGGTCTTTATCTAGAATACTTGGTTCATTTGAGATTATGAGTTGAGAATATTAGTTCTGAGCAGATAGATGGATTCCGGGTGATATTAGCAGGAAATAACTGTGTTGAAGTGATGTTGGAATGATGAGAAAATAGTGGGAGAACCCATCTTGAAGTCTATGTCCCCATATTCACCTACTATAAATTGTGGGGAGCCAAAATGAATGACCACACCTTCCAGTCCTGATGCCTCAGATTCTGACCAACTACTACATTCACTGTGGTTTGGGCGGAGTCTAGCTCAAAGCAAGTGTTCTTCTTTTTGGGATGTTCCCCTAGGGTTGAGTTTCAATCACCTTTCCCTTGTATTCCTGCTCCTCCTGAAGGTTTTTGGATAGAACTTTCTAAACAAGAGACCCCCAATGAAAGCTCACCTATGAACCTGTCCCTCTCTCTCCTCAGCCTCTCCTGACTTTCTCTTGCTCTCCCTTTTAGAGAGCCTGAGGCTGAGGGCTGGGGAAGCCATCATGAAGATTGTGTAAAATAAATTGTGTCTATGTTTTATTTGGTGTCCCTGCAAATTCACATCAGTGATCCTAAGTTCAGCTGCCCACACTGATGGGGGCGGCAGGTGGTGCCCAGAACCAGGGACGGCTCAGAGTGAATTTCCAGGTAGACTGAGTGAATGTACTTTAGAAATTCATTGAACTGTGTTTTGGGGTTGTAGAAGAAGAAAGCATTCTGAGAGCCAGAGATGTTAAAGAAATAATGGGCAGTTCCATGTTTTCAGAAAAAGAAATTTACTTAATGATACTGGAGATTCTAATCAACTGGAGAGGAAAACAAGTCAGGAGGGCCCAGCTGGCTCAATTCCTGAAACAGTTAATGACATATGCCTGTGGCTTAGTGATGAAGAGTCACCAGATTTGCGTACTTGGGAAAGGATAGGTAGAAAAGTTCTAAAGGCTGCCTCTCTGCCAAGCTATCTAAGAGTACAATAGAAAATATTCAAAAGGTCTGAACTGCTTTAAGAATGTTTCATTTTGAATATGGAGAGGAGGGGCAGTGGTCTTCAGAAGACTTGTTAAAAGGGCTCCAGAAAGCAATTAGAAGTTTGGAGTCAGAGAAGTGGCCCACGGCTGCTCCCAGGTGGTTTTCTCTATCTGTAGTGGGACTGAGGGCCGAGTCAATTCTCACCCAGTCTGTAGCTCACGTACCACAGACAGATGACCTTAGGGCAAGACCTAAAACCAAACATTCATTCACAGCTGTACCAGACAGAACCAGTGATTTAGAAGTGTGCCAACTGAACTGGATGGTAGGGGTGTGTGCTAGAGAGGAAACTAGCCCTGATGGGGTCTCTGTGAGGCTGACTCAAGATGGAGGAGAAGAAAATGGACAGAAAGATACTGGTGAAGGTGAGCCACAATATGAGGAAACTCAGAGGGTGAGAATGATCTAGAGGAGGTTTTGGTAGATTATGTCTGACTGTCGCCACACCCACCATTTGGATCTGTCCACTCTCCTCTGGGAGAACAAGGTTTAATAACTACTCTGAATTGGCAGTAGCCATGCTTACACCCCTCCACCATTGCCTTAGAACAGCACAGGAAGCAGGGGAGGACATTACAGGTTTTCAGCTTTTTCCAATCTTTGAGCAGATTAACTAGTAAAATCAGTGTGTCTGTATTCATGCTGCAGTTTCTTTTAAGACTCTAAAGGAGCTCAAAAAATGCTTGCTGTCCAAATTCAACTTTGTTCAAAGTCAACTTGATTCCTTATGCAAAGAGCCTTTACCCCCACATGACTGGATTTCTATGGCCAAATTTTTTTATGGAGGAGGGGGCAACTACTTCCATTGGTGATCTCACTGAACTGATTATTGCACTGAACAGGCTGAGAGACACTGGAGACAAGGCTGTGATGCCCCCTTGGAGATGTTAACTGGAACTGGAGAATTTACAGATCTGGAAAGGCAATTAAATTATTATCTTGCCATAAATGGTCAAATTACTGCATGTGCCAAAAGGACATGGAGAGAGCTACCTAATTGGGGTGAATCAACTTTGAATTTTAGTCAGATCAAACAGGGGTCAGAGGAGCCATTTTCAGATTTGGAGGAATATCTATACCAGGCAGCAAAGAGATCAATAGGAGACTTGGATGCCTCTGAGTACCTAGTCAAGCAGCTAGCATTTGAGAATGCTAACAAAGTATGCAAAAAAGTGGATGTGTAACCGATGTGAATCTGCAATATGTATATGGGGTAAAAATGGGAGTTCATAATCTGCTTGAATCAAATGTATGAAATATGATATGTCAAGAGCTTTGTAATGTTTTGAACAACTAATAAAAAAATAAAATAAAAATAAAAATAAATAAATAAATAAAGTTTGTCAAGAAATCCTTCAACCCCATTGAAAAAGGGGGATGGTCTCCAAGTTCATTGCCTTTGTGTGGATGTGGGTCACACACAGCTACAGGGCGTAATGCTCGCCGCAGCTTTAAAGCGGGTATTACAACCTCAGTCTCAGAGGTGCCATTCTCATGAGTGCTGTTCCAATTTTGGTAGAACTGGGCAAATGGCTTGGGACTATGGATCTCTGCACAATAGGGCAGAGACCTCTCCCATTTGCACAGGTGGCACTAACAGGTAGATGACTGCATGGCATGGGAAGTTTTGGATAGATATGGCAGCGGTGGTTCACAGCCAATTCAGCCTTCACCTCTGCCTTCTTTGGGGCCAGAAAACTGAGAGCTGGGCCTGCTCTGGGCCCACCAAACTGTAGGGGCACTGCAATATACACTGGAAGAGGAGTTGCAGACTCTGACGTCATCAGGACTGGCCATGCCAGCTCATCAGTATTAGCAGCCAACTCCACCTAGACTGTACACTATGATCAACCTTGGGAGTTACTTTAATGCCTGAAATGTGGCTAAACGAGTCCCTACTGGGGTTCATGGACTATTACCCCAAATAGCATAGGCTGAGTTTGGGGGTGAAACTACTTTAAAATGGGAATTCAGGTGCTGCCAGGAGTGATTGATTCAAACTTTAGAGATAAAATTGAAATTATTGTGCAGTCAGAGCCCGCTACTTAGCTCTCTTTAAGAGATGATTGGCACAGCTAATACTCCTGCCTTGTCACTCCATGGATGGCCCAGAGTAGACCTCAACTTCTGGGTCCCCAGACCAAGTGTACTGGGCTCAATTAGTTCAGCAAGAATGCCCTCTACTGGATCTTAAAGTTAATCATAAAAAATTCAGGTACCATAGATACTGGGGATGATAGCTCTGTTCTATCTAGTAGATTATGGCCTAAGAGGTGGCCTTTACATATTGCGCCTGCCAACATGGAGGGGATAGGTCAGATCTCTCAGCCTGCACAAAGTGCTCAATATCTTCACTGGGACAATAAAGATGGTAACTCTGGAATTTTCAAGGCTTATGTTTTAGACTTCTTGGAAGTAAATTTGTGGGGCTATGATATTCTGAGCAGCTTAGGTTTGTTAATAGTAACTTCAAATTTTATCATGTTTTGGGGGGGACTTAATCAAACATTTTTTCCCTAGGGAAATAGAGGAAAATTTACAAGGGTATTTACCTACAACTCAATCTTCCCAAGAGAGACTAACTAATGCACCCAGCCAAAACTTTTGATAGTTCCCCTAACTTTATCCCCAACGCAGAGAACAGCAGAAAAAAATTCATTGGCTCATAGAAGAGCCAATCTGGGTTAGTCAGTGGCCCTTGGCAGGGGAAAAACTTTAAATACCCACATGTTAGTTCAGGAACAACTTCAGGCAGGCCATTTACAACCTATGCTCAGTCCTTGGAACAACTTTGTAATTAAGAAAAAAATCTGGCAACTGGAGATTATTACAAGATCTCAGGGTAATTAATTGTGTTATCAAGCCCACGGAGCCTTACAACCAGGGCTTCTTTCTCCTACAGCTATCCCTTTGGATTATCTTTTAATAGTAGTAGATTTAAAAGATTGTTTCTTTTCTATACCATTATGGCCAGATGACTGCAAAAGATTTGTCTTTAGTGTCCAAGCAATAAATTTTTAAAAAACCAGTTAAAAGATATTGCTGGAAAGTGTTGCCTCAGAGAATGTGTAACAGTCCTACCCTTTGTCAAAATTTTGTGGCATACACCATCATGCCTGTGAGGGAGAAATTTCCTGATGCATATATTATTTACTTTATGGATTATATACTTTGAGCTCATGTTAATTAGATGTACTCCTAAATTTCTTTGCCCAGTTAGAGACCTCACTCACAGCAATGTGTTTGTGCATGGCACCTCAAAATGTACAGAGGATATCTCCTTTTCAATATCTAGGTCATGTGATTGAAGGGCGTAAATTCTGTCCTCAAAACATACAAATTAGAGTCAAGGAGTTGACATTCTTAAGGATTTTCAAAAACTATTAGGTGATATAAATTGGCTGAGGCCATCTTTAAATCCAACTCCTTCAGATTTAAGTCCTTTATTCCAGATATTACAGGGAGAGCCTTCTCCAGCTTTTCATCAGCTCAGAGCAGAAGTAAGAATGGCTTTGAGGAAAGTTGAAATTGCTATTAAAAACGCTCACCTTATTAGAATTAACCCACAAGGGCCTTCATATTTATTGATATCACCACTACTTAATCTCCTACAGGAGCAATATGGGAGTTATTGAGTGGATTCATTTAGCTTACTCTTCTCAAAGGTCTTTAACTCCTTTTCATGATTTTGTTGCTCAATTAGTTATCAAGGGCAGAGTTTTATAGCTGGTTGGATCAGAACTTAATATTATAATCATTCCATTTTCTGCCCAACAGAATGATTGGCTTTTCCAAACTTCTAATAATTGGCAAGTAGCTTTTGCTAATTTTTCTGCTCAGATAGAAAGTCATTATTCTTGTGATAAAATTATTCAATTTGCCTTTGTAACTACACTTATTTTTCCAAAGATTGTGTATGCACATCCAATAGATGGAGCACTACTGGTATTCACTGATGGCTCAAGCTCAGGGAAAGCAGGTTTTATAGTCATGCTCATAGAGAGGTGGTACAAATCTTATCTTCTTCTGCCCAATGAGCAGAACTTCAAGCTCTCATTTGTGCTTTATGTCTTTTTTGCAAATGAGTCCATCAATATTTATCCTGACAGTTTATATGCAGTTTGAGTTGCAAAAAATATTGAAACTTCAACTATTGGGTATACACCATCACAAGAATTATTTAATTTGTTTCATACCCTCCAAAGGACAGTACAAATGCAAAAACACCCATGTTTTATAGGCCCCATATGGCCCCACACTAATCTTCCAGGGCCTTTAACATCATGTAATGATAAGACTGATAAATTGGTTGCTGTTTGTCAGCAAATATCTTCATATGACTGTGCAGAAGCATTGCATTCTTTGCATCATCAAAATGCTCCTAGCTTACATAAAAAATTTAATATTACTAGAGAGCAACTTTGTCAATTTGTATGTCACTGCCCCCAATGTGTTATACACACTCAATTTTTACCATCTGTGGTAAGTACCCATGGATTAAAACCAAATCAGTTATGGCAAATGGATGTAACTCACATTCCTCAATTTAGTAAGCAATTTTATGTACATGTAATTGTAGACATTTATTCAAGATTTATCTTTGCCACAGCTCATGCAAAAGAAAATACTCAACATGCTATTTCTCATTGCTAGCTGCTTTTGCAGTATTAGGATGTTCTTTACAAATTAAAACATAATGCACCAGCTTATGTTAGCTCCTCTTTTCAACAATTTTGCCAAGAGTTTCATGTTGACCATAAAACACATATTCCTTACAACACTCAAGGTCAAGTTATTGTAAATCAAGGTTGTTTATCTATTAAGCTACAATTACAAAAATTAAAAGGGGGAGATAGGACTACGACCCCCCCCCAAATAACCTCAATCATACTCTGTTCAATTTTTAATTTTTAAAACTGTGACTCAGAGTGTCACACTGCAGCAGAGCAACACAGGTCTTTCACAACAACAGGCCCTTTAGGCCAAGTTTGGTGGAAAGATTTACAAACTTGTCAATGGAGAGGACCAGATCCAGTCATAATGTGGGGCAGAGGTCATGCTTGTATTTTCCCAGAAGGAGCTTTTCTTCCTCTTTGGGTACTTGAATGTGCCATCAGGCATGGAGGACCTAGAACCAAGGTTCAGATGACTGAGTATTGACCCAGAAATGCCAGACGTGATTCTCCACCAAGAGAAACTCTTGAAGGAAGAGGGGAAAGAAGATGGCCCAGAGAGACCCAATGGTGAAGCTACCCTCATGGAAAGAGCTAAAGAATCTGATGCTGCAGGCTGAGCAAATGATTCAGCAGCAAGGAAAAACTAAGTCTCCAAAATGATGCTTGCCACAATACTAGCTCTATTGAGCTAGGTTTCCAAGACCTGTTGAGTTTTTAACATTTATATAAATGGCATCAGTATGCATGCATCTACTGTCAATTGCTTTCTTTTGTGAACACTACAGCTTTGAGATTAATACATTTTAAGATTTTGAAATCCAATTCATTCATTTTAATGGTTGGGATATGTAGTACCTCCCATGATATGAATAAACTGCAAAAAACTAAAAATTTTGTGCTTCAAAGGACACTATCAAGAAAGTGAAAAGATATCTACAGAAAAGAACAAACATGTTACAAAGCATAATCTGATAAGAAACTGTGTAAAGAATATATGAATAATTATTTTTCACTTAGTTTATTTAAAAATTCTTTTTTTCTTTTATTTTTAATTTGTTCCAATTAGTTATACATGACAGTAGAATGCATTTTGACACATTGTACACAAGTGGAGCACAAGATGTCCTTCCTCTGGTTGTATATGGTACAGACTCACACCAGTAAAATTCTTAAGCCTCAAAACAAAAATACAAATGCTTCAGGTAATTGTGGGCAAAAGACATGGATAGATATTTCTTCAAAAGAGTGAATCTGACTTTTCATTCCTATGTACATAGTTGAATACCTAATAGTGAATTTCCATATCATGTACATCCACAAGCCTGGGATCCTAATTAGAATAAGGTATGCTTCATGCTTTTATAAACATATCATGCATAACTAAAAAGAATAAATAAAAAGTGATTAACATTGCTCAGTATCAGTAACCAACAGGAAAATGCGAATAAAAACCACATAAGATGCCATCTCGCATCCACTACAATGTCTAAAATAAGAGATGGAAACATGAAGTGTTAGGAAATAAATGAAGTAATTGGAATTTTCACACATTTTTGGAAAGTATATAAATGATACAGCTATTATGGAAAACACTGACAGAAGTACTTTGTAAGGCAGCAATTTCACTCCTGAGTATACACTCAGATAAAATTGAAAACTAGGAAAAAAAGAAAAAAAAATGAAAACTAGAGTTCACAAACAAGTTTCACACTAATGTTCATAACGGCATCAATCACAATAGCCAAAAGGTGTAAATAACACAAATGTCCATAAACTGATGAAAAGATAACTAAATTGTGGTATATCTATACAATGGAATATTATATGGCCATAAACATGAAGTACTGATATATATTTCACTTGGAAACAGAATGCTAAATGAAATCACTTTGCATCACAAAAGACCACATATTACATGTCTCCATTTTTATAATGTATACATCATATGCAAAGCTAAAGAGATAGAAAATAGAGTAGTGTTTGTTTAGGGTAAATGATTTTGAAAGCTGACAGTTAAAAGATAATGAGATTTCTGAGTTTTGAAAATGGTGATGGCTGCATGTATCATTTAACATGCTAAAAATTATGGAATTTTACATTTTAAGGAATCAAAAGTATGTAAATAATATCTTAATGAAGTTGTTATTTTAAAAGAAACGGTAATCCACATACTAAATTGAGAAAAATTGGAAGGAGGACATCTGAACCAAGGATGTTCTTGGCTTTTTTTCACAAATGGATCTTGTGGATTGTTGAGGGAATTGACATTAATTCCGAAGGATGTGCTAATGATCACAACTATGTTGTAGCTCCCCAAAATTCTGAGTAGAGAAAGAAATGTAAAATTTTAATCTGTACTGCTTTACTCTCCTACTACACATGCTGGAAGAAGTGCGACCAGCACATTCACACACTGTCAGAAATATCTGTTGAACAAATGACTAGTCCATGCTCCTATCAAATGCCATGAGGCACCTGCCCCTGTTCCAGGGGAGTTAGGGACACTAGGGTAGTGAGCTCAAGGAGTTCAGTCACAGAGAGACAGACACCCATAATCAGATAAATTACATCAGAGAGTGGAATGTAGATGATAAAAGATGATGAAGTACAGAGCTTCAGCAGGACCAGGGTGTTATAATTGACTCCTGCTAGGGGATCCAAGATAGGTGACCTTGACCTAGGTCCTGCCTAAGCACAGTCTGTGCCCAGAGCTGATTCCTCTCTAGCACATCACATAACAGCAACATCCTGTTCTGAGAGGCAGAAACATTGTCCCCCCTTCTCTGCACCCACTGCTACAGCTTCTGAGAGGTCCTGCACTCCAAGACCCAAGGTGGCCCCAAGGGCAGAATCTCACAAAAGGGAATGAGTAAGAATATCCTCAATTAAAACATTGAAAATCTCCTCAAAATGTACTTGGATGGTCTCACAACTTGGTGAACATATTCTCTCAGATTTCCCAAGACAGTATCAGTGGTTGTTCATGGGTCAAAATAACCCATTTTATAAAACAAATGATATGGTAGTTGTAATCCGTATTCTTTCAGGACCTTATCTCCGTTGAGACTGGAGGAAGAAGTGGTGGAAATATTTCATATTTTGTATTTTGCTGATATTCTCAGTACAACCATGAAGAGATTTGTTGTTCCATAGCCTGCATTGTATCTTTCTTTTTAAAATTTTTTTTAAATAATTTTTTTTAGTTGGACAGCATGACTTTATTTTATCAGTTTATTTTTATGTGGTGCTGAGGATAGAACTCAGTGCCTTACACATTCTGGGCAAGCACTCTACCACTGAGCTACAATCCTAGCCCTGCATTGTATCTTTCTATCCCTGCTCAATAGGTACCAGAAACTTCCCATAACCAACATTCCCTATGCTCCACCCTCAACTTCTGAGTGATCACGTTCTTCATTGGAAAACAAGTTTTGACTTACATAATATTCACATTGAAGATCAAGCAGATAAACTAATTCTGTTTTCTGTACACAGATGTCCCAGCACCCTCCCTCATCCTAGGAGCCTCTCCTCCTTGGGTGGCCCATTGTGGTTGTGACTCCACACACTTGCTTTTGTCTGTTCAGGGGAGTAGCTCAACAGTGGTAATTTCAGTTCCCTGGCAGGCTACTGGAAGGTCTTAAAATAGCTCAGAACCCCAGAGCTGCCTGCTACTTACTCCTTCACAGTGACAGTCTCGCCTTTCTTCACTTCCTGACTCAGGTACTTCACCAATGCGTCTCCATATTGGTTAATGATGGGGAACATCTAAGCACAAAACACAACTCCACCCACAGTTAGAGGAGAATCGAATCCCTGAGGCTCTGGTTTTCCCAGGATTATAAAGTATGAGATATTTATAATGAATCAAAAAATATCTCTTCTAGGACATAAAGACAAAAGGTCATTTGAAATTTGTCATTAGTTCTTTTTATTTATCCATATAATAAGTTTCACTTTGACATAATTATAAAAGCATGGAAAATAATTTTGCACTTCTCCAATTGCTTGACATGTTGAACATTTTTTCTTATATTCATTGGTCATTCTTGTATTTCTTCTTTTGAGAAGGGTCTGCTCAGTTCTTTTGCCCATTTATTGATTGGGTTATTTGGTTTTTTGGTGTTAAAATCATTGAGTTCTTTTTATATCATGAATATTAACACTGTAAATGAAGTGCAGGGGACAAAGATTTTATACCCTTCTGAAGGTTCTCTGTTTATGCTTTCAATTATTTCTTCTGATGTGAAAGGTTATTAGATTAGAGAAAAATTAATGACAAGTAAATTATTAAGTTCTTACAAATGCGTAAGATGCAAGAGACAGCTGGGGGTGTATCAGTGGAGACTCAGCCCTGCGTGCTCTTTCCACTCAATCATATGGCCTTTATGGGCCATGCCAGTTAGGCAGGATGATGTGGCCAGCTCTGCAGTTTTGAGGACTTGATGAGAGAAGATGAAGAGGGAGGAAGAGGCAAAGCCTTCTCCCACTTGCTTATAGAACACAAGAACTACAATAATACCTCTGGAGCTGCTTTCACCAAGCATTATTAAGAAAATGGCTGCTGAAATTAGCTGATATCACCCTAGCAGATTATGAAGTACACAAGGTCATGGAAACACAGTGGTTTAAAAATGTACTTGACATCCATTCATCAAAGTCAGTAGAATGGGGTAGGCAGAGAAATCCCTGTGTACACTTCTATTGAAAACTCCTAATTGACAGTTAAAAACAAATGAAATCCCCAAGATTTTACATTTGCAGAGAAAGTTAAAATAAAGGAGAGCAGAGATTATATCATTTCCTAATCTGTTCATCTCTCTCTCATCTTTTCTTTTAAATGTACATAATAACCCTCAAATTTATATAAAGGTCACTTTTAATAAAGTGATAAACTTGAAAGGAGATAAAGCTAGGCATGGTGCACATTTTAGAAAGGTCTGACTTAATACCTCCTATGTAGTTTTAAAGGCTCCTAATGAAGAAAAATGGAAAAGGGGGTAGAGGCTGGGCACTGGAGAGAAGGTGAGGCCAAGAGTTTTTGGGTCATCAGAGACTGAGAAAAGTCAGAAGTATGACATTCTTGGCCATGAATCTTGACACTTGGTGAAATATGGGACCCTTGGCAGGAGGAGGAGCCCCTAAGAGCTTTATGATAATTAATTCCTAGTAATAGCTCTGGGATGGCATTGTCCTCTTGCCCTGGAGTGCCACATCCAACAAGTCTACCCAAGGGAAGTTTCCAAAATACTCACCCCCACATTTTCCCATACTTTTCATGACATTGGATGTCATACTGCCAAAAACCCTGGGTGGAGAAACAAGAGAATTTATATTGTTATTTTGAAAATATTGAACCCTGCTTCTAATTGAGGAACCAATGATTCCAATCCCTTGAAATCAGACTGGAATATGGTCCATAACTGGCAGTTAGAGGGAAGCTCTTAATTCTAAGACATCCAAAGGCAAAGAAGAGGAAAATAAATGGGATACTAGAAAAGGGAATTTAGAGACCATCTTGAATTTTCTTTAAGTATTGTACATATTGAAGAAATTATCCTCTTTTTTTAGACAAGGTATTGCCATGTTTTCTATAATGACCTTGAATTTGTGATTCTCCTGCCTCAGCCTCCAGAGTGGTTGGGACTACTGGTGTGTGCCACAGTTTCACTAATTATCCTTGAGTATGAATATGAAGTATGAATATGAAATCTACCTTTCTGTATCATTTTCTCATGTGCAAGGACTGTTTCTGAAATCCTGCCAACTTTGAATCATTCCCTCCACCTGGATGTGAAAAAAACCAAAGCTGAGAGAAAGTGAGTGCATTTCCCAGGGACATTCGCAAGGACACTTCACTCATTATTTTTTCCCAGATCTTTTTCATTTCTCTCATGAATCTCCCTAGAATACTGGGGAAATTAGGAAGTTCAAGGCACCAGTCACCTTTAAGTTAACCATGTTGATGTGATTAGTTTAGCTGGCTTTTTCACTACTGTGACCCTGACAAGAAACATGTAGAAAACTAAGATTTACTGGGCTCACAGTTTCAGAGGTCTCAGTTCATACATCTCTGTTGCTGTGGTCTGAGGTGAGGCAGAATAACATGGCAGAAGAGTGTGACAGAATAAAGCAGCTCAGGACGTGGCATCAGGAAGCAGACAGAGACTCCACTAACCAGGGACAAAATGCATACCCTGAGGCCAGGCCCCCAGTGACCCACCTCTTCCACCAACACCCTACCTGCTTACAGTTGCCCCCAGTTAATCCTTATTGAGGAACTCCAACTCACAGTGAGAGAAAGTGAGCACATTCGTTTCTTCCCAACTCCATTTAGAGAGCCCCCCTTACCCCAAAGTCATAATGGTGAGCTAAGAGAAGTTGAGACTCCATGCTCCAATTCTTAGGTTTATACTCAATACACATTCCCAGACTTGAGTGCTCCTGCAAGGTCCAGCCTGGCATTCTGCCAGGGCATTTCATTTGCATGTCTCTTTGGTATGTTGGCCCTTCCTTAATGTAGTATTTCCCAGTCTAAAAAGGGTGTGTGTGTGATATTTTGATGTTACTTTGATGAAGATATTTTGCTTAACACAGTCTATTCAATCACAGAAGGGCCCACTTGGAGCCTCTGGTGACATTTTTTCTTACAACTTGGTAATAAAACTTTTGGGCTTTTCCTTCTTTGCATGCCATGCTCCCAGTTCAACATCCAGCCATTCTTTAAAATTGACTTCATATGGATCCTTGGAAGCAGTAATAATATTCTTCTGTTGAATGGCAAATGTACCATTTTGAAACAATGAGACTTCCCACTACCTTACACAAATATGAGCCATGTTGAGTGTCACCCAAGTCTGTTGTCAGACAATCTGGTTGAGTTGAGCCAGAGGGAAGACTGAGTTCCCTATGTCCTCTGAGTGCCACAGCAAGGAATGAATGACTGAGGAATCATCTCCAGGCCATTCTCCCTCTCATTGAGTCTGTTCTGCCAACTGGTGATGCTCAGACAGCAGCGCAGAGCCAGGCATGCTCATGTTCACCAAGGTGGCCAGTCACAGCACAGTTTGTTTATTGACCCCCATGCATCAACTCCCTTTGTATGAAAACCCACAAAGGCTGGTGATCCTTTGGCCTGGCTGGCCAGCAACTCAGATGTGTCATACTCACAGCCCCATGCCAGAGTGTTCTATGTCATACAACCCCTGCCCCACCATCCCAAAAGATGAGAGAAATATGGAAAAAATAAATGGTGTACAAGAGAGTCCTGGCAGCTATTTTAACCATGAAACAGCTAGTTCTGCAAAAGTGGCCACGTAGTGGCAGAGGAGAAAACTGTGGCATGGACAAATGGCCCAGCACGCTCTGTAATTCCTCTCATCTACATGGAGGGGGACCCTCCAAAGTTCAGGAACTGTCCTGTTGACTGAGAAGAAAATATGCAATATAAAATAAGAACCCATAATGTGTTCCAGACAGTTTCAATAAGAACTTGCTGCTGCTTTTTAGAGGAGAATGTTTCAGGCAGTGTAGTTTTCATATATTCTGTACAAATCCTGCCATTAAATACAATAAAATTCAATTACATCAACTCATTAGAAAATGTTATCAGAGAGGATTATGTTGCCACAACACCCTGAATTAGTACTTTTCTTTTAGAGACTCAAAGCCATATCTCTATTTTCCTTTTTCATGCTATTGTGATTCATTATTCTTAAGAGTGAAATTGGGACAGAAGTCACACATGGCCTGTGTGGAATCTCTCCTACCCACACATCAAAATATCCTCTTTCCTTCTGTTACATGATGCCAGCATCCCATTAAGAGCAATTTCCCTACTAGATGGTATAGATTCATGCTTTCATGCTGGAGTGTAGATGGAAAGAAAAAAGAAAAGCCCAGTTGGGTTTGGGGTGTTTTTCAGGCTTCTAGTAGATTTTTATATGGGGGGTAAATAAGTCTCTTTATGATGCTAATCTCCCAGAGAAAGGAAAGATAATACAAAAGGAAAGAATAAAATTTCTTAAAATTTCTGTCAGTTTTTTCTGTTCTAGACACTCATGATTTAGATGTAAAAAGGTCTATGAATTTCAGGGTGGAAAAATTGAGTTTTAGGAGGGAGTGATGTGCTAGGAAAGGTTCACAGAAAAGAGGGAATTGTTCAGTCAGCCTCCCAGGGAGTCTGAGGGGCTATGGTGCATTGTACAAATTGTTCTACAGCCAGGAGGGTGCAGGAATCACCATATTAACAGGTATAGTCCTTCAGAATGTCTTTTTCCAGAAAGCCTAGAAGATGAAGAGACAAAAATCCAAGCAAACTGGTTTTCCCCAGAATTCTCAAAGCTTAAAAGGGCGAGGTTCCCACTGCATGTGATAAGAACTTACCCATTAGCTGTATATGGTGAATTCTGGTTCATCACTCTAGGTGCAAACTCAGAGCCAATCAGATTATTCCTGGGAACACACCTCACCATAAATCCCTAAACCCACAGGAATATGGATTTCAGGACAGGGAGGAGCTCGAGCAGTCTGCCTAAGATCAATAGAAAATTCTTAAGGGTTTATAGCAATTTCAATTCCATCATCTATTTTGATCTTCCAAATAGTAAAGGAAAACAGGAACCTGATTAGGCCACCAACTCCAGGCTTCTGGAGGAGAAAAGGCTGGACAGTGACTCACAGATAGAAAGCATAAGGCTGATAGCCAGGAGGACCCGGGTCTCTACAGAAGAATTCAGGGTCAAGTTCTTCACCACTTTCCTTCATCAGTTTTGAATTCTGTATCTTTCTTTCAGCCATATGGGCTGCCCTTTGCAGAAATGTGCCTGCACAGTGTCCCTTCTGTGACAAGCTATGATTCAGTGAGGCCAGTTTTGTGCTGGGGAAGGAGGTGAGGCCAGAGATGAATCCAGTGGAAAAGCCACCTTTGCATCTCCTGGAATTAGAGGGGTCAAGTGTCTTCTTTGCAGTTGGCAAAGAATCATGCACTCTCCTACTTTGACCTTTGTTTGAAAACAGGGACTTAAAGATGCTGCCTTCGGTAAAGACAAGGACTCTGGGGCCTGCAGCTGTACAATGAGTAACTAAAAGCAAGATAAAGCTTGGCATTCTGCCTTCATTCCATATCCTTTTCTAAATATTTGTTGACTGCTCAGCTCTGCACATAAACATGTTAATAATTTAAGGAGTGCTCAGTTAAAAACTAGCAATAGATTACAAATTTATCTAATCTATCTTATCCCCCTTGAAGATTGAGGCAAGACTGAAGGGGCATTCAACTCTCCGCTTTTTAAAAAATATTCTTTTTAGTTGTAGATGAACAAAACACCTTTGTTTAATTTATTTATTTTTATGCAGTGCTGAGGGTCAGACCCAGTGCCTCACACATGCCAGTCAAGTGATCTACCACTGAGCCACAACCCCAGCCCCTCAACTGTCAGCTTTTACAGTATATTGTTTCAGAACCCCAGGGTGGTTCCCAGAAGTCTTCAGTCATTGTTCATTTCCTTCCAGGAAAGTCAGAGACTTTTAGACAGATAAACAAAAGGAGTTTATTCCCTTAACAGGAGCAATCATCTCATGGGACCACACTGCCTCTTTTAGGATTCCAGGTCTGGTAGATAAACATCCTGAACAATAAATAAAATTTATTCCTTTCAAGTGATAAGGACTTCTCAGGAGCCACCTAACAGTGCTAGAAGTGAGATAGTTTGGACAAGACTGCTTAACAATGCATACCTCTTCCCCACTGTCCCGATTCTGTTTCTATTTAAACCTTCGGGTCATGCCAGCACCTGAAAGACATGACTTAAAACATGGATCCCCTTGTCTTTCTGGTGTAGCTAAATTGACTAAAGTTCTTTTCTTGATTTTTGCGATTTCTCTTTGGATTTTGGGGGATGTGGTGAGTGGCTAGACCTGGATTTTGTATCCGGCATGGGACTCCTGTAATTCTTTCAATTTTTATTTTGTGGAAAATTAAGAAATCACTGTGTAATCAATAGTGCCAAAGGTTATGTGATATTATGAGAAACTCAAGTGAAGCCACTGGCATTAATCTCCTGTTGCTGTATTTTTGTTTTTGTTGTTGTTATAGGTGGACACAATATCATTATTTTATTTTTCTGTGATGCTGAGGATCAAACCCAGAGTCTCATGTATGGTAGGTGAGCATTCTATCTCTGAGCACAACCCCAGTCCCATACCTGTGTATTTACAAAACATGAGAACTTTGTCAACACAAGCTCCATCCATATATCTTTGCCCACACAGGTTCCTCTGCCTAGAATATTTTTGTGCCTCATAAAAGACTCCTGCTGAGCCTCCAAAATCCAGCTCTTATAGCACCTATTTTGGTAGAGTCTTTCCTTACTAATCTCAAAGAGTAGGACAACTTATTCTTTGTCTGTAATCCTCAAGACTCTATATGCTGAGGTAGGAGGATCATGAGTTCAAAACTAGTGTCAAAACTCAATGATACCATGAGCATCATAGCTAAAACCTGTATCAATAAATATATATCATATATCATATAACATATAATATATAATATATATGTGGAATGTAGTAGAAAGAATTGGTCATTACCCTATGTGTATATATAGTTACATGACTGGTGTATGTCTACATCATGTACAACCAGAAGGATAAGAAGTTGTACTCCATTTTTGTATAATGTGACAAAATGTGTTCTTCTGTCATGTATAAATAATTAGAACAAACAGTAAAGTGTTGGGGATGTGGCTCAGTGGTTAAAAACCTCTGGATTCAATCCCTGGTAGCAAAACAAATAAATAATTAAATAAATGAATAAAGGCTGCACCATTAGGAGTTGAAGATGGACTACAAATATGTTTCTTGCTTTCCAGAATCAATAAGGGAGATAGGGTGGGAATATGAAATCTAAACTAGAGATACAGTAATAACTACCTCAGTAGAGTGTTACAAATTATGTGCTTCAAAAATTGCAGAAGGACACTATGAATATACTTTTCCAACAATGCAAAAAATCACAGTGGGTTAACTGTATCTATCTTACTATTTAATTTGAATTTCTGAAAAAGCTCCATGTATTCAGTGATTGTGATGATCAAAAGATTGAGCTTTGACTTTCACTGATTCAGTACTATATATCCCCTTAAATGGGCATAGAGGCTTCAGATAAATTTTATAAGGATATGTTTATTGACTTTCTCATTATAAAACTTATCACAGCATATTTCAAAGAACGCATCATATATCAATGTCACTACAAAAGCCACCACAACCACCCTCATTTTCCTTAAAAATTGTTGACAAATTTGGTGATAATTATTGATTCTCTGATCAGAGCTCAAGAGGAGCTGCCAGGACTAACTGGCAGTGAGAGGAGAGAGACCATTAGACCCAGAAAGGGTGAGTCTTTACATCTGGCACTGAGGTGGGCACCTCCTTTCCATCAAAAAATAGATAATACTCTGCAAAGACCTTGAGCAAGCTCAGCAAAGGTCCAGCATCTCTTATCATTCATCAATTGAGGAATATAGAGTCAATCTTCATTTTGAGTTTTCTTCACAAAATACATTTTTGTTCTCTGATGTTATGGGTCCCAGGCTCTGAGGATAACAATGCACAAATCCTTAGGGAAGTTCAGGCTCCCCTTATTGTTACATCTCTACACACAGCCTTCAGAATAAT
Source organism: Marmota flaviventris (assembly GCF_047511675.1). Classification (NCBI taxonomy): domain Eukaryota; kingdom Metazoa; phylum Chordata; class Mammalia; order Rodentia; family Sciuridae; genus Marmota; species Marmota flaviventris. Next base: position 31,123,358 of record NC_092516.1, read on the forward strand.
GGGCTTTTGAGGTTGAAGAAGTCCTTGTTTGGCTAATTTCAGGGGAATCTGTAACATATAGACAAGCATTTGGAGAAGCAATGAATGAAACACCAGGAACCAAAACAGCAAAGTAGAGAAGATACATTATGCCCAGAAATGCTCCACAAACATAAAACTACTTTTAGTATCATGTACTTTGAATTCATCCTACTCATTCTCTAAGGTGTGTCATGATTGGATAGTAAAATTATTCATTTATCTGAAAAATTATTTCATAAACATTTATCCTGTACAAGGCCTGAGACAGGGAGGTTCTATAGGTTCCGGTGAGGAGATCTTCTCTCAAACATCAGAACCCTGTGGTCACCACACCTCACGACTGTGCACAGGGTCTCTCCAGGAGACTTGGAGATGAATTTACACTGTGCTCAAGTTCACTGTCCACACACTTTGGTCTTCATAAAGCCATAGACTTAGAGCCCCCATGGTGATGAACTCTAAAAATCTCAAAGATGGTGCAAAAGTGACTCACTGGACTATAAATCTAATAATTTAATGATGAATAAGCATATATTTTTCTGTGACTAGGCCCCTCTGTTTGGAAAAACATCTTGAAATAAAACATTATTTATATGAAAATCTACTGACCTGGGTTTCCTTACAAGTTTGGAAGGAGAAGTTCTGCATTACTTTGACAAGAGCAACTTTCATGTTCATGAGAGCAAACCTCATGCCAATGCAGTTTCGAGGGCCATTTCCAAAGGGCATGTATATGTACGGATCAATGCTGTCCTTGTTTTTCTTACTGAACCTGGTTCCACAATAGATGACAAGTCAACAAAACATTAAAACCACAACAGTTACTTGTTTCAGTTGTGCCTTAGACACCCACAAGCAGTGGTGTAAAAGATGATTTCTGGGCTGGTCATTGAAATCCAGCTGTGGTTTTGCTATGAGAATTGTTAAGCTATGGAGTTTTTCCACCTTTCTCCCCCTTAGCCTATAGGAGTTTCTCCACCTTTTTCCCCCTTAGCCTATAGGATCTTTGGGTCTTTTTGAGATGAGATAAATGCTATTTCAAAGGAAATCATGGTAAATTGAGACAGTAAAGGAAACTAAACACACATAAAATATAAGGAGTATAAGAGTGAATACATAAAATGAAATGAGACAGTGGTTATGTAGGTTATGGCACATGCTATAAAATTTGAAAACACAGACACACACACACACACACACACACACACACACACATGCATACACACAGAGTCATGGTGCCATATCTGAGGAGAATTAGTTTTAGCATCGGAATAAACAAAATCCTGCATGATCAAGTCTCTTATAAAAACAATGGGGAACTACTTGTATAACCTATGCACATCCTGAAATATATTTTAAATCATCTCTGGATTGCTTATAATAACTAATAATATTTAAATACTACGTAAATACTTATTGTATTAGACTGTTTAGGGGAAACTGACAAGAATAAAAGTTTATTTAATAAGTTGAAATTATAGATGCAAAAACCATACATACAGGGTGAGCACAGTGGCACACGCCTGTGATCCCAGTGACTTGGGAGACGGAGACAGTAGGATCCCAAGTTCAAAGACAGCTTCAGCAATTTAGCGAGGCATTAAACAACTCAAACCCTGTCTCTAATAAAATACAAAATAGGGCTATGGATGTGGCTCAGTGGTCGACTGCCCATGAGTTCAATTACTGGTACCACCCCAAAAATCATACATACAGAAGTTGAATGCATATATTATCAAGTGCTAACAAAAATCAAATAAAATATCATACAATCTAATTTTGCAAAAATATCTATATATACATAGAAATATGTTTATGAGAACATGATCATATTATTAATTCATGATTATTTAAAGAATTTAACAAACTAAAACGTTTATTCTCAGCAAAAGAAATAATTTGTGAGGTGAATAAAGAGCCTACAGCTTGGGTAGAACATCAATCTCTAGGGTATATAAAGAACTCAAAAGCGAAGCACCAAAAAAAAAAAAATAACCTAATCAATAAATGGGGCAAGAACCTTAACAGACACTTCTCAGAAGAGGATATACAATCAATCAACAAATATATGAGAAATGCAAATCAAAACTACTCTAAGATATAATCTCACTCCAGTCAGAATGGCAGCTATTATGAAGACAACAATAAGAGTTGGCAAGGATGTAGGGAAAAAAGTACACTCATACATTGCTTGTGGGACTGTAAATTGGTGCAGCCAATATGGAAAGCAGTATGGAGATTCCTTGGAAATCTGGGAATGGAACCATCATTTGACCCAGCTATTCCTCTCCTCGGTTTATACCCAAAAGACTTAAAAACAGCATGCTACAGGGACACAGCCACATCAATGTTTATAGCAGCACAATTCACAATAAACTGTGAAGCTAATCTAGATGCCCTTCAGTAGATGAATGGATTTAAAAATGTGGCATATATACACAATGGAATTTTACTCAGCATTAAAAGAGAATAAAATCATGGCCATTTGCAAAGTAAATGGATGGTGTTGGAGAAGATAATGCTAAGTGAAGTTAGCCAATTCCAAAAAAACAAATGCCAAATGTTTTCTCTGATATAAGGAAGCTGACTCATAGTGGGGTAGGAACGGGGAGCATGGGAGGAACAGATGAACTCTAGATAGAGCAGAGGGTGGAAGGGTAAGGGAGGGGGCAGGGGGTTAGCATGGGTGGTGGAATGTGATGAACATCATTATCCAAAGTACATGTATGAAGACACAAATTGGTGTCAACATACTTTATATACAAACAGAGTTATGAGAAATTGTGTTACATATGTGTAATAAGAATTGTAATGCATTCTGTTGTCATTTATTTTTTTAAAAATCAACTAAAATTTTTAAAAAAAGAATTCAGGATAGTGAATGGACATAGCATTCGTTTTGTTCCTTGTCACAAATTCATATCATTTTGCAAGAAAATGTTATATTTATAACAGGAAAACTGCTTAAAATACAAAGACATATATAAAAATGATTACATAGCTACCTGTATGTCATCTATGATAAGAAATACAAGGACATGCTTGGACAACCCTAGCCCAGGGCGGTTCCCTTTCCCAGAGGCCCTGTACCTTTCAGGGCGGAACTCCTCAGGCTCTGGCCAGTACTGTGGGTCTCGATGAAGAACATAGTTTGGCATCATCACCACTGTTCCCTTCCTAATGGGCACTCCATTGATTTCAACATCTTTCTTACAGACCCTCTCAAGTCTGCCAGCAATTGGGAACAACCTGAGAGTTTCATTCACCACCATGTCCAGGTACTCCATCTGTAACACGGTATCATAGGTAGCAGGTGCCTGAAGAGAAAAAAAGAGATTTTTTGAAATTCATGTTTAGAACTAACTTTAAACACAATCTGCGTAGTTTTATTAAAGTGTTAGGAGGTCTCAAGAATAACAGAATGGTGAAGGAGAGTAGTACTTACAATTGCCTAAGCATTATAATAACAATCATGTCCATTTGACAACCATGTCCATGGCCCATTGAGAAGTACAGAGTAGTTATGTACATAAGAGACCTTTGGGACAATCCCAAATTCAGTGTGTAATATCCTCAGCATCATCATGTACTACTTTTTCTCATGTGAGGAAAAGTAACTAATAGAATATGACAATTACACTCAGGTAAAATATGTGAAAGTCACTGTAACCTTTCACTACAAAAATCATGTCTATTTCAAGGAAATAGAACATAGAAAAGAGGAAATAACCCATTATACATCCGGTTTTTTCTTGAATAATCCTGCTTTGAATATATATATATATATATATATATATATATATATATATATATATATATATATATATACACACACACACACACACTATATCATGTAAAAAATGTTGGGAAAAATGGTAACTTCTACCCTAATACCACCAAAAGAAGGCTAAGATTGGATGGCACCATGTCACACAGTTTCAGTTCCAGAAAACGTTCTAAGGAGAACAGGAAGCCACTCTCAGCCCGACCCTCTGTTGCTGGACCCGTCTTCTGGTTGTTCTTCAGGGCTTCATTGTGATCTCTGAAGAAGCTTTGTGCCCACTTCACTCCAAACCAGCCATGCCAGCCCCAGAGACCAGGTGTCTTGATATCTGATAGACTCCCTGTTTAGGCAGAGGTGTGAGGACAGCAGGCACAACATGTGGCTAATGCCTGGTGTGACATTGGAGAGGACACAAGGTAGAAGTAAAGTGTTTGGCTCAGGAGCCAGAAAACCTGACTCATCCCTTGGCAGCTTCTCTCTAATACATGACTAGAGTGTGAAGATGTGTGGAGCAGAGCAGAGTTGGCCTGCCCACCAAGCCCAGGCTCACTCAGCAGACAGCCAGGAAGGAGCTCATGCCACAGCTCAGCAGAGCCAATGATCTGGACACTTGAGTGACACATGCTTACACTTCCTAGGTATCATCATGGTAACTGGTAATGGGTTAATGGGTACAACTGAAATTTCACTCTTAAAAATTCCTTGTAGTTTTGGAAATAGCATTTTCTCCAAAATACTGTTTTCTCCTTCATTTGTCTCTTCAGATCTTTTCCAAATAGAGCTGGTGAAAAGAATCAGTGACTATATTTTGGACAAAGCCTCCTAGGAAGGGATGAGGAGGCAGTCTTGCTGAGGCTCCGCCTCTCTCCTCCCTCTCCAGGTACCATCTTCTCACCTTATTGGGCAAAGCCGCATCAATCTCCTGCTGCAGTTTGGTCTGGGCATCAGGATGGGTGGCCAGTTCATACAAAATGAAGGAAAGAGCACTGCTAGTGGTCTCATAGCCAGCAAAAATGAAGATAATTGATTGGGCCACAAGCTCCAGGTCAGACAGGGCTAATGGAAGAGGAAACACAATTCAGGTAAATCCAGCAAATCACAACATCAGGGTTTGGATTAATAGAAATCACATTAAAACCCACAATCACCAGGCAGGACCATGGAAAAGCAGTTCAGGGTCATTCTCAGAGTGGTTTTCCCTCTCGTGTTTATCTGATAGAGGAGACAATGGAAAACTTTTTTTAATCCAGTTTTCCTGAGGTCTGTACCACACTTGGACTTGGCTTCTAGCTGTGCCATTCTCAGCACCACCAAAGATAGGTAATTTCAAGAGACACCATTTCTATCTAAGATACACAGTATGATCAATATGTCCCTTAAATTTTGTGTAAGTAAAAAAGGGGATGATATTCTCATCCAGGAAAATTTTAAATTATTCTAGGTAACATATAGCTTGAAACACTGATTTGATTGTTTATAATACTAAGGTTTCAGTGTGTGGTCAACTGAAGAATCTTTCATCTAAGCATGTTGGAGGAAATGTAAGGAAATATTGGGCAGCAAAGAGACTGTTGCTACTCAAAGCCTGGTCCATGGACAAGCAGCATCAACAGCATTTGGGAAATTATTAGAAACACAGAATCTCAAACCCACCCTACAACTACCAAGTCAAAATGTGAACTTCCATGAAATGTGATGATTCTTGTGCATATCTTCCCTTGAGAAGTAGGGCTCATGCCAGTGAGAGGCATCAGGTAATAGAAGACCTGGGGCACCTGTCTTCAAAATGGATGACCTCAGAATACACAGAAACTACACAGTAACACACAATGTTATAAGAGTAGTCACTGACACTGATATAATGAATGTCATTAAAGTAGCAAAAGAAAACTGTCAATAGAGAAACAGTAAACATGACACGTGGGGAAAAAGTTGGGTGTATTTTAGTAAAACACAACACTATTCAGACACGAGTGAATGTCACCTTCCCTAGAACATGCCCTCTCTCTGCTCTACTTCATGCACACCAAACAGCTCTTCTCATAGAAGCTGACCTCCGTCTTGATTTTTCTCTTGACAGAAGCTAAGCACAATCATGAAATTAACTCATGTATCTTGGAATGCATCAGGACTTTTAGATACCTGGGGCCCTGAAATAAACATGGTCCCTATGCCAAACATGCAATTTGGGATAAAAAAATAATACACAAAACAAGTGTTTGAAAGGTCTACAGAGTTCAGATTTACTGATGTTTTTTCCTATGATGTTTTTCTATGATGATGCCTTGGGAACATCTAATTATGAAATCTTTTATCCCAATGAGTTTGAACCCCATGAAATAGGACTAAAGTCAAGGTTTGGGCCAGGTGCAGTGGCACACACCTGTAATCCCAGTGGGAGGATAAGGCAAGAGGATCACAAGTCCAAAGCTAACTTCAGCAAGGTGCTATACAACTCAACAAGACCCTATCTCTAAATAAAATGTGAAGTAGGGCTGGAAATGTGGCTCAGTGGTTGAGTGCCCCTGAGTTCAATCCCTGATACCCCACTCCCCAACGCCAAAAAAAGGTCAAGGTTTGAAGCTTGGATGTTTGCATTCGTAGCTACCAGCCATATGTGAATGTTTAAATTTTAATTAATTAAAAATCAATACACTTCAGTTCCTCGGTGGCACTAGCCACATGTCAAATAGACTGTTTCCATCATCACAGAAAGCTGAATAGAACTGGGTAGATACATATAGGATAGATGGATGGATGGTGATTTTCTATGATAATGTTATGGGAACATTTAATTATCAAATCTTTTATCCCAGTGAGTATGAACCCCATGAAATAGGACTATAAAGTCAAAGTTTGGGCCAGGTGCAGTGGCACACACAGGTAATCCCTATGGGAGGCTGAGGAGTGGATCACGAGTTCAAAGCCAATCTCAGCAACAGCGAGGCACTATGCAACACAATGAGACCCCCGTCTCTAAATAAAATACAAAGTAGGGCTGAGGATGTGGCTCAGTGGTTGAGTGCCCCTGAGTTTAATTCCTGGTAACCCTGTCCCCTGCACCAAAAAAATAAGTCAAGGTTTGGATCTCAGATGTTTGCATTCATAGGTACTAGCCACGTGTGGGTGTTTAAATTAAGTCAATACACTTCAGTTCCTCAGTGGCACTAACTACATATCAAGTGCTCAGTAGGCACATGTGTTTGGTGGTTATTTTATTGATGAGTTAAATTATAGACTGTTTCCTTCATCATAGAAAGCTAAATAGAACTGGGTAATACCTACAGGATAGATGGATATATGAATGGATAGATAGATAGATAGATAGATAGGTAGATAGATAGATAGATAACATGTACATGTGAACATAAAAATATGTACACTGGGGCTGGGGTTGTGGCTAGTGGTAGAGAACTCACCTAGCACATGTGAGGCACTGGGTTTGGTCCTCAGCACTACATAAAAATAAAGGTATTGTGTGTACCTACAACTAAAAAATAAATTTTTTTAAAAAAAAATGCATACACTGGCAGGCTGTAGTAAGCCCAGTCCTCATCTCTAGAATTAATTGCTCAACATTCAGGAATTTTTTCAGATGGTTGTCAAGGCACTGGGTACCATGAATTAGAACTGCAATGGGAGTATTTGTGTATTACAGAAATAAGCTGTAAATTAGGGAAAAAATTTTGAAGGAGAGAGAAAAATAGTTTATATCATTGGATGGGAGTAGATACAGAAATATTTCTTTCCTCTACTCCATGTAGAAGTATTTCATGTTAAAAATCTTGTCTGCTGAAAGTATCTAAAAGCAAAAATCCACAAGATGATCACAAATTTTGATTTCTAAATTCCATTAATTGCAAAAACAGAAACAAAGCTGTCAGGAGAAACAGAGCAGAAACCTGTAATATCTTAAATCAGAAAGCAAAAAAACACTTGGAAAATAAATAAAAAGGGCACAGAATACACTGTATGCTACTATAATGTGGATACATGTCATAGAATGTACAAGACCAAGAGCAAACCCTAAGGAAATCTGTGAACTTTGAATGATAGAAGTGTGTCAATACAGGTTCCTGAACTGTGATAAATATAACTCTCTGGTGGTGGATATTAAGAGTGAAGCATGACACATGGAGAATCTCTATGTTTTCAGTTCAATATTGCTATGGCCAGAATAAACAGAAGCTACTTTTAAAACAATCATTAAAAAGGTGACAAGAATAATAGAGGACTCAGGAGCTTACATGAAAGGGATTCCAGTGGACAAATATGGGAGAAATTGAGCATCAAAATAAAAATAGTAAGAAAATAAGTTGAATAAAAATACCATGCTGGTAAAAGAAATATTTGTTTATATCAGCTTCAACATTTGAACATGGTTTTAGATGTGTTTCTCTAGGAAGTTCCTCAGGCTACTGTATATAATATCCAAGCATGGCCTTTCTGCAACTTGGTAGAAATGCTCTTCTTCCTCGAGAATCTCCTGCACATTTCCAGAACACACTTCCCTCTGAGTTTCCCCATCAGTAGATGAGATAACAACCTTGTTTACCTTTATGAGACTCCACATCTTTGGAATTCTGAGAATTTATCATAAGCTGAAGAAAATCCACCCGATACTAGAAACAGAGAGATTTCAAAGATAGAAGGTTAATTATGAAGTCAGAAAAAAATTAAGAGTGCAGAACTTATCTTCCCTTCTGAGACTATGACTTCTTTAAATTCAGAAGTCTAGCTGGAGTTTCCTAAGTCATCAGTGAAGAAAAGCATCCATCTATAAACTTTGGTGAGTAGGACATTTCCCTGAGTGAAAACAGGCTATGGTGTCCAACAGCTACTGGTCTTTGCTCTCCCTGCTTGTGAGCTTCTGTGGATTCTGAACACAGCCTCCTGGCCAGAGAGTGGCAAGCTTTGTCTCCTGTTACATTTGTTTGCTCAGGGAAGAGTCCTGGACTGCAATATTTTGTTTTACTGCCTTAATTCTTCACCAAAGATGCCACAGATTAATCTCCTGCCATTTTTAGAGCTCATCATCAGATTTTGGGCAAGCTTCTTGAAAGATCCCACCATGCTTGAAGCTATGAACTTTGTCCTGACACCTGGAGGGCCCTTCCTGGCTCCCTGGCCTGCACACATCCTTGTGCTGGGCTTCATACATGAGACAAAACCTTCACCTAAAGAACCCATGCCTGCTCCATGAGGGGCCAGACACTACCAGCTACCCTGAGGATGCCTTCTGTGGAGAGTTTTGTAAAGTGAGAGGTTTGGAAATGCAATGATTCTTTGCCAATATAAAATCTGATGAAATTAAAGCATCAAAAAAATAATTTTTATGTTGAAATTTTATCTATTGAAGAAAAGGGATATGATAAAATGTTTTTCTTCTATTAAAAAATCATTTCAACTGATATATAAAACATTAAGCTGTACATATTAACTAGGTAACCTGATTACTTTGATATATGTATATTCTGTTTGATGTTTATGTCAGTTTAAATACATCTTTAATTGCATTTATCATTTCCTGATGATGGATGTTTTCAAAATCTATTTGGCTCAATTAATAGGAACAATTTTAAAATAGTGCAGCAATAAACATGGGAGTACATATCTCTCTTTGACATTCTGATTTCACTTCCTGTGGCTAGATACCCAGTAGTGAGATTGCTGGATCATCTGTATTTGATTTCTGAGGGCCCTTCACACAGTTTTCCATAAAGGCTGTCCTAATTTACATTCTATTCAACAATGTACAAGGACTCCTTTTTAGAGTACTTGGGACTTTTTCTATCAGCAATATTTATGCCTTGACAAACTAAATTCCAAGCCCATCATTTAACTGTAAATGCTTTCTCTTTGGTTCACTATTTTTTCAGTATTTGGAATATAGAATTTTATTTATTTAAGTCTTTTTATTGGTTCTTTTTAGTTATATGAGAGTAGAGTCCATTTTGACATAATTATAAAAAGCATGGAATACATCTTACTCTAATTCAGTTCCCTCTCTGATTCATTCTTGTATCTCAATTACCAGATGCTAAATTCTTTATTCTCTCCAAATGGAAACCCTATACTATTCTCAACCAAGAGTTCTTCACCTACCTTTTAAAAATATACAAAGAAGCATGGAAGTCATTCACCCATAGCAAATAAGTTATCGAAAATGAACCTCCTCTGTATCCACCACCAGATTTTACCTGTTGTTTCTCTTGAAGGCGACTTTCCTTCATTCTGTTTACAGCTTTCTTAAAAAAATTTGTGACATCCTTTGGAAACATAGAGATATTCATTGCCTCAAAAATTGGAGTAAGGAATGGAAAGATTGCTGCAGGAGAAAGAAAAAACAAAGGACACTTCAGTGAAAAATGTAAAATTTACCTGGAGCAATTACATCTTTTCTACCAATCAGAAAAGTGGAAGTCATAAGGGTACCTAAAGAGGAACTGTTCCTTCTGAGACTGCTGATTGGGCTCCAGGCCACTGGCTGAGCAAGAGGATGTCATATATAGGGCCACCATCATAGTAGTGAGATCAGTGGCCCCTTCTGCCTCTGTGGCGTGACCAAAGGAGAAAGATGAAAACCCTGACCCCTTTCCCCTTCATGTACTGGAATAGAGTGTCTTTGGATAAAACTAGGCTTCAGTCTGAGGCTGCAGTTAATCATGCTCTTCAAGAAAGAGCAGTCAGGATGGGACCAACAAAGCATGTGTTCCTCAAGCACCACAGGAGGAATCCAGAAGGCATTATTAGAAAGAAAATTGGGAAACTCAAAGTATGGGCAAATTGATCAATATACACCTAAATAAACACTGGATGAAAGAAGAAATATAGTGAAAGAAATAAAGTATTGAAAGGGAAAAAAGGAGGCATAATATATCAAACTTGTGGAATGGAGAAAAAGCCATCATTGTGCAGAGGGAAATTCTTATCTATTACATAAAATAAAGAGCACAAATGAATGATCAAATTTTATACAATAAATCATGAAAAAAGAAGAGCAAATTAAACTTAAAGGAAAAAAAGGAAGAAAATATTAAGGACCAAAGTGGAAACTAATCAAATAAAAAAATAAAATCAATAGAAGTAATTAGTGAAAACAAATGCAATTCTTTGGAAAAAAACATAACAAAATTGGCAAAATAATAGCTACACTGACCAGAAATAGAAAGGCTACAGTTACTAGCATTCAAAATAAAAACTAGGGAAATACGTAGAAAGAAATATAAAGACATTGTAACAATCAGATTATCGCAACAATTAACAAATTACATAAACGAAATGGACAAATTCCTAAAAAGACACAAAAAACAGAAACTGACACAAAAAGTAATACAAAATATATATTTACATACATCAGGTGATGAGACTAAATTAGAAACTAAGAACTTTTGTACAAAGTGAAGCTCAGGTCCAGATGTTTCATGGACATTTCTACCAAACATTAAAAGAACTAATACCGATTCTTTACCTCTTTACAAACATTCATAGAAATATCTAGTATTTTTTAAATATAGAGTACAGTGAACACTTGTAAAAGATCGTAAAATACCCATATTAACCTAATCCTAAGACTTTACACAAAGATAACACAGGAGAACTACAAACTGACATATCTTATAATTATGGATGCAAAATCTCAACAGAATATTAGCAAATGAAATAATTTGTTGTTCTCTACCTCCACCTCTCTCTCTCTCTCTCTGTTTCCCACTTATCTGTCTCCCAAAGTCTCTTTCTCTCTTTTCTCCTGCTACTAGCCAACATCTTTTGATTTCTCTTTTATGTTTCCTAAGATCTAATAACTCTATATCCTCATCTCCTACCTCCTTAACATCTCATCCTAACCTCCCCCAAGTTCTCTCTTTGTCCACCATTATAAACTGTAGATCCTTTTGCAACCTACCTCTACATTGTTGATAATAATTAAACTCACCATTTCTGTCTATTGTGACAAAACTGTAAACATCTCAATAGAAGCTATTTGGTTTAATTAAGCCTGCATATTGTTTGCATTGGGATATGTTAATATTGATCTCTTCCTTAAAGGAGAGGTAATGGAATCCTTCAGGGACACTATAAATCTATTAATAAAAACTCTAATACATTGTATCTATACTGATAAAGGGAAAGACACACAAACAATATGAAAAAACAAGGGAAGAAAGTGCCCCAAACAAACCAAGATACATTACTAGAACCAATGGCCAGCACAGAAGAAGAGATGTCCAAGAAGGAGTTCAGGATGTATGTAATTAAAATGTTCTGTGCATTAAAGGATGATATAAAAGCAAACACAGGTAACAAAAGGTCATTTCAATAAAGAGCTACACAGGCAAACACAGGAAGCAAAAGATTACTTCAATAAGGAGATAGAGATTCTACAAAAAAGAAAAAAAGGAAAAGAAATCCTTGAAATGAAGAAAACGATAAAGCAAATTAAAAACTCAATAGAAATCATCACAAACAGACTAGATCACTTGAAAGATAGGACCTCAGACAATAAAGACAAAATATATAATCTTGAAAGTAAAGTTGACCACACAGTGAAGATGATAAGAAACCATGAGCAGAACATTCATGAATTATGGAATAACATGAAAAGGCCAAATGTGAGAATTATTGACAAAGAGGAAGGCATAGAGTTCCAAAACAAAGGAATGAACAATTTATCTAATGAAATAATATCAGTATCTTTTCCAAACGTGAATAATGAATTGGAAAATCAAAAGGCTTATAGGACACCAAGTGTACAAAATCACAACAGATCTACAACAAGGGGAATAACAATGAAAATGCCTAACATACAGAATAAGGAAAGAAATTTAAAAGCCACAAGAGAAAGGAATCAGATTACATATAGGAGGAAATCAATTAGTATCTCTGCAGATTTCTAAACCCAGACCTTCAAAGCTAGAGGGTCCAGGAACAATATATACCAAACTCTGAAAGAAAATGGATGCCAATAAAGAATCCTATATCCAGCAAAATTAAGCTTTAGATTTCATGATAAAATGAAAACCTTCCATGATAAACAAAAATTAAAAGAATTTACAACTAGAAAGTCTGGACTAGAGAACATCATTAGCAAAATATTCCATGAAGAAAAAATGAAAAACAACAATGAAAATCAGCAAAGGGAGGAAATACACTAAAGGAAAAGCCAATCAAAGGAGAAACCAAGTCAAGTTAAAAACCAAAAATAAAGCAAAATGACTGGAAATATGAACCATATTTCCCTGAATGTTAATGGTCTAAACTCATCAATCAAAAGACATAGACTGGCAGATTGGATTTTTTACAAAACCAACAATATGCTGCCTTCAAGAGACTTATCTCATAGGAAAAGACATCCACAAACTGAAGGTGAAAGGTTGGGAATAAATATACCACTCACATGAACTTTGTAAACAAGCACAGGTTTCCATCCTCATATCAAATAAAGTAGACATCAAGCCAAAGTTAATCAAAAGGAATAAGGAAGGACATTTCATACTGCTTTAAAAAAACATTCATCAACAAGAAATAACAATTATAAATACTTATGCCCCAAACAATGAATTATGGGATAACATGAAAAGGCCAAATGGAAAGGCCATCTACATTCATCAAACTCTTCTCAATTTCAAGAGTAAAATGGACCACAATACAATAATACTGGGTGACTTTAACACACCTTATTCACCACTGGATAGATCTTCCAAACAAAGAAACTATAGAACTCAATAATACAATCAATAACTTAGATTTAACAGACACATAGAGAACATTTCATCCATCAATGAGTGAATACACTTTCTTCTCAGCAGCACATGGATCCTCCTCTAAAATAGACCATATATTATGCCACAAAGCAACTCTTAGCAAATACAAAGAGAGATACTATCCTGCATGCCATCAGATTAAAATGGAATGAAATTAGAAATTAATGATAAATGAAAAATAGAAGCTACTCCAACACCTGGAGACTAAATAATATGCTACTGACTGAGCAAGAGATAGCAGAAAACATCAGAGAGGAGATTAAAAAATTCTTAGAGGTAAAAGAGAACACTGATACAACATATTGAAATCTCTGGGACACTATGAAGGCACTACTAAGAGAAAAGTTCATTGCATGGAGTTCATTCCTTAAAAGAAGAAAAAGTCAATAAATAAAGGACCTAACATTACATCTCAAAGCCCCCCCCCCAAAAAAAAGAACAATCAACACCAAAAATAGTAGAAGACAGGAAATAATTAAAATCAGAGCTGAAATCAATGACTGAAACAAAAGAAACAATTGAAAAAATTGTCAAATCAAAAAGCTGGTTCTTTGAAAAACTAAACAAAATTTATAAACCCTTAGCCACACGAATAAAGAGAGAGAAAACTTAATTAATAAAATTTGTGATAATGATGGAAATATCATGATGGACACATCTGAAATACAGAAGATAATTAGAAACTATTTTGAAAATTTATACTCCAATTAAATAGAAAATATCAAAGACAATGACAAATTTCTAGAGTCATGATCTACCCAAACTGAATCAAAATAATATACACAAATTAAACAGATCAATTTCAAGCAAGGAAATAGAAGACACCATCTAAAGCCTACATACAAAGAAGAGCTCTGACCAGACAGATTTTCATAAGACCTTCAAACAAGACCTAATACCAATACTCCTCAAATTATTCCATGAAATAGCAAAAGAGGGAACACTTCCAAACTCATTCTATAAAGCCAGTACCACCCTGATCCCTAAACCAGCCAAACACACATCAACAAAAGAAAATTTCAGACGAATATCTTTAATGAACATAGATGCAAAATGTCTCAATTAAATTCTGGCAAATCCATACTACAAAAGTGTTATACACATTTAATGCAATCCCTATTAAAATCCCAATGATGTTCTTCAAGAAATAGAAAAGGCAATCATAAAATTTATTTAGAAAAATAAGAGACCCAGAATAGCTATCACATCACTATAACAGACCTTAAACTATACCACAGAGCTATAGTAACAAAAACAGCATGGTATCTGCACCAAAATAGACTTGTTGAGCAATGGTACAGAATAGAGGACACAGAGACCAACCCACATGAATATCATACTAGACAAAGGTGCCAAAAACATTCACTGGGGAAAAGAGCCTATTCAACAAATGGTGCTGGCAAAACTGGAAATCCATATTGTCCCCAAAACAGACATGTAGAACAATAGTAAAGAACAGAAGATACAGAGACAAACCTACACAAAATGAGTTATCTCATACTAGACAAAAGTGCCAAAAACATTCACTGGGAAAAAAACCTCTTCAACAATGATTCTGGGAAAACTCAAAATCCATAAGTAGCAAAGTGAAATTAAGTCCCTACCTCTCACCATACACAAAACTTAAGTCACAGTGAATCAAGGACCTAGGAATTAGGCCAGGGACACTGCACCTAATAGAAGAAAAAGTAGACTCAGACTTTCATTATGTCAGATTAGACTCTGACTTCCTTAACAAGACTCCTAAAGGGCAAGAAATAAAATCAAGAAACAATAAATGGGATGGATTCAAACTGAAAAGTTTCTTATCAACAAAAGCAACAATCAATAAGGTGAAGAGAGAGCCTAAAGAATGGAAGCAATTTTTTACAACATGCACATCATATAGAGCACTAATCTCCAGGATATATAAAGAATTCAAAAAACTTAACACAAAAAAAACTGCACAACAAATAACCCTATCAATAAATGGGCTAAGGAATTGAACAGACATTTCTCAGAAGAAGATATACAATTGATCAACAAATATGTGAAAAAAATGTTCAACATCTCTAGTAATTAGAGAAATGCAAATCAAAACTACTCTAAGATTTCATTTCACTCCAGTCAGAATGGCAGTTATGAAGAATACAAACAAAAATATATGTTGGTGAGAATTTGCGGGGGAAGGCACTTACATTGCTGGTGTGCCTGTAAATTGGTGCAATCACTTTGGAAAGCAGTATGGAGATTCCTCAGAGAACTTGGAATGGAACCACCATTTGACCCAGCTATCTCACTTCTCTGTTTATACCCAAAGGACTTAAAATCAGCATACTACATTGATGCAGCCACATCAATGTTTATAGCAGCTCAATTCACAATAACTAAACTGCAGAACCAACCTAGATGCCCATCAACAGATGAATGGATAAAGAAAATGTGGTTCATATATACAATGAAATCTTATTCAGCATTAAAAGAGAATAAAATCATGGAATTTTTCAGATAAATGGATGGAGTTGGAGAATATCATGCTAAGTGAAGTAAGCCAATCCCAAAACAACAAAAGCCAAATATTTTCTCTCATAAGTGGATGCTGATCCCTAATGGGTGGGAGGGTCATCTGAGGAATGAAGGAAGTTTGGATAGGGCAAGGGAAACGGAGGGGGGATGAGTGTAGGAAAGATGGTGGAATAAGATGGACATCATTACCCTAGGAACATGTATGATGACACAAATGCTGTGAATCTACTTCATGTACAAGTACAGAAGTGAAAATTTGTGCTCCATTTGTGTTTTATGTAGTGAGATGCATTCTGCTGTCATGTATAATTCATTAGAACAAATAAATAAATAATTTCATTCAAAAAAGAAATGAAGTACTCATAGATGATTCAGGATGGAAGAATTTGAAAACACAATGATAAATGAAAGAAGTCAGATATGCAAAGCCACATACTGTGGGATTCATTAATAGACAATTCACAGTATCAGCAAATCTATAGAGTCAGAAAAAAGATCCATGGTTGCTTAGGCTTGGGGAATAGAGAGTTGATAATGAAATGGTAGCCTGCTTCTGAGTTGACAAATGGTCACTAGTGATGGCTGAGTATATCTTTGTACTGAAAACCATATAATTGTATAAATTAAGTGGGGTAATTAAAAGGTATGTTAATTATGTATCAATAATAATCATTTGAATAGAGAGAGGGAACAAATAACATGGTAGTCCACATACTTATTGAGAGGAGCAAAGGGTCAAAGAAATCAAATTTTAAGAGCTTCTTGACTTTCTCCACAAAGGGATCTTGTGGGTTGTTGAGGGAATCGATGTTCACTCCAAATGAAGTAGCAGTGATCACATCCATGCTGTAGGCCCCAAAGATGCTGAATAGAGAAAGACATGGAAAGTTAAAATCAGTGCCTCTTCCCAATCCTTCCACTACACATGCAGCAAGAAGTAGGAGTAAGTTCACATACCCAGGCAAGACAAGCAATGAGCCACACACTGTCACAGTTATCTGCTGGACTATGAGTCCATGATCCCTTCACACTGACTATGAGACCTTTATGAGTTGCAAATAAGGTACTTCCCTTGTGCCAGGACTGATGGGGACAGTGAGGTGAGTTAGACTCACCTCTGAACTCAAGAAGCTCACCCACACAGGAATCAGATCCATAATCAGACACACTACAGTAGCACAAATAGAATGTGGATGATGACAGTTGTGTACAAACTGAGCTTCAGCAGGACAAGGGTAGAATAACTGAGTCTTCCTATAGGGCTCAAAAAAGGTGACCTGGACAGTACTTTGTCTTCTAGTATATCGAAAGTCATAAATAGCAGCCAAACAAACCTTGATGGATACAAGAGAGATCCTTTCTCCCCCAGTTGCCCTGTCTCCTCCTGGGAGTAGCACCTTCTTGGATGAACAGTTAGAGTTGTGACTCCAAACTCTTGCTTTGTCTGCTCATTGCACTAGCTCAACATTTGGAATTCAGTTCAGTGGCAGGCAGTTGGAGGGGCTCCTGGTGGAGCTTGGAATGCCAGAGCTGCCCTGCTACTTACTCTTTCAAGTTGATAAACTTGCCCTTCTCTGATTCCAGTCTCATGTTTTTCACCAACATATCTCCATACTGGTTAATGATGGGGAACATCTAAGCACAAAACACAAGATCACCCATAGTTCAGTGAGGAGACTCAGTCCCCAAGGCTATGGTTTTCCCAGAATGAAGAAGTATGAGACATTTATAATGAATTTTACTATATCTCTTCTAAAATATAAAGACAAAAGAACATTTTTAGTAAGTTCAAATTCAGAGGACTATCCCTTGGAAAGGGACTGTGATCTATATCACTTTCTACCCACACCCAGATTTATTCTTTAAGTTTCCAGTGAAAAGCCCTCCTATTTTATTACCTCCTTGAGTTTTCCACTGGTGAAGGTTGGAGACAGCAGTGTTCTTATTCTCTTCCATTCTTCATCCTCAGACAAAGAGATGGCTTTTTTCATAAATCCCACTGGACCAAAATCCTAGAGCCCAGAGGAAAAGAGATTTTGTCCTACATAAATTTGGAGGTCTCAACAGTGGCAAAAGTTTGTTAAACAAGCATGATTTACTTAAAAAAAATGTTTAGTGACTGCCTACTAGGTAGCTAGACCTATGTCAGACACTCATCAGTATTTATTCCAAGTGCCTAGCCTCCTGTGAGTTTGGAAGAGACACCCAGGCACCTCACACCATTTTTGGACTTTATATTGCAACCTTTGTTTAGATGTAAAATTCCCCTTGGTTTGAAGCTTTTTCCAGGGGAATAGACTGGAAGAAGACCTAAGAAGACCTAGTACAACCTCCAGGGCTATGCAGAGCAGAAATGGGTTGGTGACAGATATCAGGTGTTCTTGGTCAACTGTATGTTACCTAAGATCAATTCTGTCTTTACATGCATTTACAGCATAAGTATCTTGATAAAGGGGTGCTTAGATACAATAATTTTTAAAATAATAATATTTGAAACTTAAAGGATTTGGAATATAAGTGTAATACAGGAAAAACACAAGTTATTAATGGAAGTTCTTCCAATATTTTCTACAAGGGCCGAGGGGGAAAGGAAGATAATTCTATTTTTCACCTGGGTGCTAGCCCACCAAAGCAAAACCCTTGAAATTTAGTTCCATCATCTAAAATACATTTTTGTATTAAAATGTATGCTTCCAGCCAGGCACAGTGGTGCATGCCTGTAATCCCAGCAGCTCGGTAGTCTGAGATAGGATGACTGCAAGTTCAAAGCCAGCCTTGGCAACGGTGTTACTTACTATTTCAAGTTGATAAACTTGAGTAAATAAGTAATGGTGAGGTGTTAAGCAATTCATTCACTGTAAAAATTTAGGAGGTTAGGAACAGAGGGAAGTTTCTTCAACTTGACAAAGAGATTCTACAAAAATCCATTTTCTGCTAACAGTATACTTACTTGTGGCAAACTGAATGCTTTCTCTCAAGCATCAGGAATAATTCTACAATGTATGCTCAGTCATATACAGAAAGACAAGTAAAAACGTTCATCTGAGTGCAGATTAGTGATTTGGACATGTTGGGAAGTAAATAGAGGCTGGATTTGGGCAGTGTGGAATATATGTATGTATTGAACATATTATCATACATTAATCAAAGTTTTTTAAAAATTTTTTGTGATGCTGGGAATTGAACCCCAGACTTTGTGCCTGCGAGGCAAGCACTCTACCAACTGAGCTAGACCCAGCACCCAAAGTTTTTAAAAAGTGAAGATAGAGATTGTATGGCAATACACACACACACACATCAGCCTCATCTAAAATTGGGGTAAACTTTGGAAGTTTAAGTCTATATCCTTCAAAAGAAATGTTCACTCTCCTGGCTCTTATTCAACCCCACACTGGAACTCCCAGCTGATGTCAGAGGAAAAGAAAAACAAATAAATAAAAGGCATACAAATAGGACTTTACCTATTTGTAGGTGCAAACATTGACCAATGTGGTCAACGCACAAGAAACCAGGCACATTTCTAAGGTTAAAGAAGAACTGGTGAAAACACATTAAAAACACAATCTAAATCTACACAAATGTAGGAATGTGATACATTTTCACAGAGCTGCACACTCATACATATAGACACACAAAACAGGAAAAATGAAAATAAAAAGCCTAGATTGTATCAATTTCCTGTTACTATAGAAATAGGAACTTAATAAATGTATAGTCATGTAAGAAATTATCTTTGGGTAAAACATAATAAATTATACATGCAACTGCCTGGTAATGTTTTTGGCAAGGAATGCCCTCTGAATTTATAAATATCTCAGGATAAAATTTGAGTTAATAAATAAATAAATAAATAAATGTTACTTTGGGTTAGACGAAGGGGAACAAAGGGAAGGGTGAGGGGATTGTAATAGGAAAGACTGTAGAATGAATCAGACATAACTTTCCTATGTTCATATATGAATACACAACCAGAGAAACTCAACATTATGTCCAAACACAGGATTGGGAAGTTGTAGGTCATGTACGTATAATATGTCAAAATACATTCTAGTGTCATGTATAACTGGAAAGAATAAATTAAAAACTTAAAAATAACTAAATAAATGTTAAAATGTTAAAAAGTAAATGCTTACCCGTCGGTTAGTGAAGGCAGAATAACATTCTTTGATGAGCACTGTTTTGATAATGCTTGGCTCCGTAATAACCAAAACAGGCCGTCGGCCATCATATATGCTGTGTTAGAAAATACGGCTGATTAAATCTAACAGGCCAGATTCTGCTGCAGAAATCCAAACTTTGATCCTGATGTTACCTATTCTACCTGCCTAGTCCTACAATATATAGCAACATGAAGTTCTCTTGGGGATTCTGACCACAGAAGCCACTGGAGTCTTCATAGCATAAAGGGTAATGTACGTAAAGTAGGTAGGAAGAGAAATGTAGAGACAAAATACACCTCCTAAGAGATCATAATTAGAAATAGCATTGCAACACTTGTTAAATCTAGATGGTGAATATAATAGTATTGCCTACACTACTTTCCATAACTTATTTATTTATTATTTATTGTAATTGTAGGTGGACAGAATGCCTTTATTTATTAATTTTTATATGGTGCTAAGGATCAAACCCAGTGCCTCACATGTGATAGGCAAGTGCTCTGCCACTGAGCTACAGCTGTAGCCCATAGTTTCCATACTTTTCACATCGCAAAATATTGGATTATTCAAAAGGCTATTAGGTTAGTGAAAAAAAATTGAAGGCAGATAGTTGGCTAACTGGTCACAATTACTAAGTTTTGCAAGTGGTAGCTGGAGTGGAGCCTTTGGAGATCCAGCAGGGAATGTTGTGTCACTGAATCACATGGTATCTATGGGCCATGTCAACTGAGCAGAACACTGTGGTCAGCCCTGTGGCTTTCTGTGGATTGATGAGAGAAGATGGAGAAGAAGAGTCAATGTCTTCTACCACTATTTTTAGTGTAGAGCAAAATGATTACACCTCTTCTATGGCTCTCACCAAACCCCCACCAGCTCTGAAAGGGAATAGTTGCTACAATTAGCTGAGGCCACCCTCCAATATAAACCCCGTCAATCCACCAGGGAACTCACTGGTGGAACTACATTCTATGTCTGGTCTTAACGTCAAATGGATGAAGGAGAGAAAGAAATGCTTCCTTGAAAAGTCAACGCTGAAAACTTAAAAATGGCATATGAGCAACAATAATGATGACAATAAAAAAGAAGAAAAGAAGTAAAGGAAATTAAGAAAACTGAGCAGAAGGACTTCCCATCTGCTTCCCAGTACCTCCCAGCCATTGGTTCAAAAGCATATATTAAATCTGAAAATTAAATAAGGGAATTTTGCTTTTAATCATCAATGGAGGAAAAAGATGATGTCATAGACTTATAAGCCCACGATAAAAAAAAGTTCTCAAATAATGCATATTATTATTCAATAAAAGGAGTCAAAAACAAACAAAATGGGGAAGATTGGAATAACCAGACATTGGACATAAAGTAAGGGTAGGAGACTCTGGGTCATCAAAAGCAGGAGAAAAGCCAAAACATGCAACACTCTCAACCTAAATCAGACTATGGAACCCGACTCCTGATGACATGCAGGACCCTTGGCAGGACAAGCCTCCAAGGACTTTGCAGCACAGAGGGTTGTATCCCAAAAGCTCTGGGCTGAGATTGTCCTCACACATTGGGGTGCCACATCATAACAAGTCTACCAAAGAGAAGCTTCCAGAATACTCACCCCCATGTTTTTCCATACTTTTTATAACATTCTGCATCAAAATTAAAAAAGCCCTAGGAAGAAGAACAAAATGAAATTCCATTATTGTTGTAAATGTACTGACATCACATCAAATGACCCAAATCCCATGAAATCAGGCTTGCTGTTCCTAACAGGTGGTTAGAGAGAAGCTCTTACTCAGAGGCTTCTGAGGAGAAAAGAGAAAATATGCAATATTTAAAATGAAATATGTAAAGTCACTTAAATTTTCTCTAAGTATTATACATACTCAACTAATTGCCCTTGTCTATGAATACAACATGCTTGTCTTCTGCAGTATTTCTTCTTCTACTTATGTTGTCTCAGAAATACTGGGACCTTCTGAATTATTACCTCCATGGGTACATGAGGAAACCCAGGGTGAGGAAAAGTGAGTGTTGCCCAGGGCCATCTTTTGTCTCCTCATCCAGAATCATTTTAACTTATCTCATGTTGTCTCTAAAATTCTGGTAGCATTAGGAAGTTAAAGATACCAGCAACCTCTTCTAGCCTAGGAGATTTATGTTGTCACAATCATATTGTTGAGTAAATAAGTGAGATAGTGAGCAAATAAAAAGTGGACTTGCTTTTCTGTGTCAACCTAGGAAAAGGGGAGATGCTACTTCTCTGCACATAGAACACAGGTAGACACTGGCTCTGAGTTTTCATCATAGAAACTAAGCAATTAATCTTCCTCATTTGTAATATTTTAACTGTGCAAATAAAGCATCCCAGAGGTATGAGTGTATCTTCCTAGAATCTGCACTGAGAAAAAAGAAAACTCTGTGAGAATGCTCTCAGTCTGAACAGAAAGTCCACAGATTACAGTGTGTTTGTGCCAGAGTCCTGAGCTCATCAACAGAAGTGAACCTGACACTATGAGGAGTTGTAAACAGAGCCTCAGGGTAAACCTGACTGTGCTTTGGATGGGGCCCTCACACAGTTTCTGAACCTTAGAAATCTTGAAACTTCTCTCATGGAGCTGAATTTCTACTGATGTAACTAAGCAGGTGTGTGCAACTATAAGAGGCAAAACAGGGAGCTCAAATGACACTCACCCGGCGATAATTAAGAAGAGTTCCAAAAAAGGGCAGAGGTGTTGGCCCTGGAATTCCCAGCTTCTTAAAATATCCATGTGAATAGGTCCCATATCTACAAAGTGGAAGAGAAATCCAGGTCAAGGGATTGTGACTGTGTGTATATAGAGGCTCACGAGTCACTGATTCAAGAATGGGAACAGTGAAGCCAGGGAGGTAACATGTAGGCCATAAATAACAACAAAAACTCCAATGGCCCTAATTACATCTGCTCATCATCTCCTCTCTCACATTCCCTGAGGGACCACAAAAGTCATATTAATTAGCTCAAAGCAGCTAATTCCATCATTAGGCTCCCAATGCTACAGTAAGTAGCTGATATAAGTCCTCCAAAGATGAACTTGAAAATTCCTGAGCAATTCAGCCTAGATTGCTTCCAGGTCACCTCATTCGCTGATGTCAGTTTAGGAAGCTGACTTGATACCATCATGTTGGCCCCTCTAGGGGCCTCCGGTGGGGGCTGTCCCCACTCTTGGTCTCCTTCCCTGAGCAGAGAGGAATATTCTCCCAGTTTTTCATAAAACCTCTCTGGATGCCTTTTATTGCATCCCTGGTCCACATTCTCCCTTATTCATCTGCTGTAATAGATTAAGAACACTGGCATACAGGAAACTGTTGAGTAAGAATAACCAGCTGGGCAGGTATATTTAAAGACGTGTGCAACCTACGTCATGGATGTATGTATTAAATTAATATTTCTTCAATTGTTCAAAAAAGATGAGGTCATTTTTAAACAGATTGGTTTTCACAAATACAGAATCCTATTTTGACCTTCAGAAGGAACAAGAGGAACTTACCTCAAAGAAATTGAGCAGAATGAAATTAAAACATTTCCATTAATTTTAAAATGCCACTGGAGGGAAAATTGATGTAACAAAAGCCTGAATATTACCGTTTACTTCAATTGTTACAACCAGATTTATATTTTCTATTTTCACATCACTATAAAAGTGGATTTAAGATAGAAGTCAAAGGTCTCCTTGGGGCAATGTCTTCTACCCTCAGTCAGAAATAACTGCTCTCTTCACCTGCTCCATTAAACCAGGAATCCCACTATTTTTTAAATATATTTTAGTTGTAGGCAGATACAATACCTTTATTTTATTTATTTATTTTTATGTGATGCTGAGGGTTGAACTCAGTGCCTCACACATGCCAGATGAGCTCTCTGCCACTGAGCTACAACCCCAGACCAGGAATCCCACTATTTAAAGGAATTCTTCTACTAGATTATTTTATTCATGCTCCTGTACTGGAATATCATGGGAAAATGTTTAAAATACAAAATGGGCTTATTAACTTTTGTCTCTTGAGGCTGCCATTAGATTTCAAATCAAGGGAGAAACAAATCTCTACACTGATGCTAACTTAAGGAATAAAAGTTCCAAATTTCTCCCAGGTCTTTGCTCAATAGTTTTATCATTCAGAAGTAACTGCATAATGCAGGGTGGAGCATTTGAGTTTTTGGAGGGAGGACTGTTCCAGGGAAAGGGAAGAGAACAGAGGGAAGAACTGAGTCTGAGCCTGTGGTAGCACCTGGGGTGCACTTGGTGCATTTTATAAATGGTGCTGGAACGTGGGGAGGAGGAGCAGGAACCACCTGTTCCACAGGAGATGAGCCTCCTACACATCTCTTGTAGTGCACATAGAACACAACAGATAAACAATGACACAGAAAGTTGTGTAAACCCCTCTTTACCCCCAGAATTCTGAAAGTTTGCAAAGAGTGCATCACTTTTCAGAAGGTGTCCAGTTGTTTGTAATCCGCCTCTACAGAACTCTAGGTCCAAACTGAGACTCAATCAGAAGTTCATCCCCCAAATCAAATTATGTTACTAAAACTCCTATTCACAGAAATGAGAGATTTGAAGAGGAGAGGAACTGGGACAGTTACTCACAGATAGAGGAGCACCAGGCTGATTCCCAGGAGAACCCAGGTTTCCATGGAAAAGTTTGGGATCAGGTCCATCACTACTTTCCTTCTAAAATTTTCTCCTCTGAGTTTGACTTCCAGCTATGTGAGCTATCTTTTCACAGGGGAAGGTGCCAAGCTTGCGTTCTGTGAACAGCTGTGAGTCAGACTGGCATATTTATATGCTGGGAAAGGAGGCGGGGTTGGGTGTACACCCAATAGAAAAAAAACACCTGTGCCCCACCCACTATTGCAGAAGCAAGATGCCCCCTCCACCTTGGCAGTTGGCAGTGAGTCATGAGACATACCTACTTTGATCTTTGAGCTCAGGTTTATAAAAATTAATAAAAACTTTGATCAGTGTTATCATTATGCCCTAAGGCTATTGCTTCTTATCAGAAACTCAAGTGAAACATTGGAATTAAATGTCCTCTAATCAGTTTTCGTCTCCTTGGGTGTTCTCATTACAAAATCCTTTAATTCCACCCAAAAAGATTATATCTAAATAACTATTCATGCTCTTTCCTCTGCTTACAATGCCCTCTTGCTCCATGGAAGACTTTTTAAAAAATATTTTTTCTTTCTTTCTTTCTTTCTTTCTTTCTTTCTTTCTTTCTTTCTTTCTTTCTTTCTTTCTTTCCTTATTTATTTCTATGCAGTGCTGGGAATCAAACCCAGGGCCTCACACATGCTAGGCAAGCACTCTACCACTGAGTCCCAGCCCCAGCCCAGAAGACTCTTAATCATCCTTCAAAACCCAGCTCAGTCAAAACTTCATCTGGTAAATGCTCTCAATACCACCTCTTCACAGAACCACTTCCTCCCCTGGACAACTTCTAGTATCCCTGGAACACATTTCTCTTGTTGTTTTTCTCTTTACTCTCCAACAACATTGTTGGATTCCACCTTTGTTTAACTTTCCAGAATGTGAACTTCTCTGCAGCAGGGTCTCTGTACTATCCACTATTATGCACCTAGTCCCTAGGAGAGTTCTTTAAAAAGAGCTGGTATCAGAGATGTTTGGTCATTGAATCAGGAGAGATTGCTGGGCCTCTGCAGGTTCTTTCCCTGTGTGTCTTTGCTGACCAATTCATCTTCCTGGTTTATTAATACAGGAAGATTATTTGGCTTGTTTGGGCCACAGCCACCTTCCCAGAACATTCAGGCTGCTGTGCCAGTACCCTGATGGGGAGAAGTCCCCTAGAAAAAAATAGTGGGCATGGACAAGATGAAGCTGATGGATGCACTGAGTAATGTCAATCCAGGCTACTTCCTGTGCAGCCAGTAAGAGATCCCTGCAGTAGCCAGAAAGTTAGACAGATTTTAGAGCAAAGAATAGACTCTGTCTCTGAAAATAATGCATGTCCATGACCAATGGGTGTGAAAGGACAGAAGAGAAGAACAGCAGCCTGCATGGCCAGGTGAACCGCAAATCTCTACCCACCCATCTCATGGCAGATATCACCACAGAGAGCACATCCAGCACCAGAACTCCAAAAAGATGATCCCAGATTTTTCATTAGGCCAAGAGGTGTCTGAGCAGATGGCTTCCTGCTTTTTGGTAAATGGGTGGTTGTGGGTGGAGAGCAGACCCTGGGACCTGGTTTAGGAGGAGTCTTATACGAACAATTGTCATTGTGGGACCCTCAGCAGATTCCTGATGTGAGTGATGCTAGGTCTGAGTGTTTGGAAGTTATATCAGCTCATTATCTCAACTCTGAGTCAAATTCTTTGTCTGATTAGCCTGAGAAACTGAGGATTAGGTAACAAAGTCTCCAAGTTCTCAAAACATAACAGAATGAGAAGACATTTAAGCTGTGCTTATGTGCTTCCTTCTCTCTTTTTTCTTACTCTGCGCCAACTGATACTCACCCTTTACCAACCCTTACCACATCTCTGGCATGCATTCAAACAAGGAGAGATTACAGTGTCATTTGATAACTATTGACAACTAACAGCCTTGAAACAGACTGAATTTGGAGGCACCCCATCTGACATTGGGAATGACTTCCTCATGCTGAGAGTAGAAATTGGAGGGCCATGGGGCTTCCACCTCCCACCCTGACAGGCACCAAAGAAGATGGAAATGGGGATTTCCTTCCTTCTGGGACTAACACAGACTAACTAAATCTGCATGTGTGTATTTCCTGCCTTTTTTTCCAGATTGCTCCCTCTTCAGATCAACCAAATATACACATGTATATCACCTGGCTTTTGTTTCTGTAAATTATAATTGTGTCTGTGGGATAGATAAGGAGAAGCAATCTAACTGCTTCCTCCCCGGTTGATCAATGGCATCAAGTTCAATACTCATTTTACCATCTTCTATCTATTTATTATGTGGGCAGACAGTCAAATCCAGCCAGCTAGGATCAAGGCAGGTCCCAGGGTTAGGCTGTCAGTAACAATCTCACCATAACCCAAAATCTTTTTTATACTTTTTGTATGTAAAACCTCTATGGAACTATATAATTTGATCTTTTTTCAAGACATATTTGGCTAAGATGATGAAATAACCAAGGCTAATATGATTTTCCCCCTCTCCTACTTATCTCTGGTCCTGGTTGGACTGGTTGTGATTTGTACCAACAAGGATGGGTTAGTCGTTCCTTGAGATGAAAAACACATCCAGTGCTGGGGCCCAACCTATGCAAAGGTTCTTGTTCTGCAAAGGACAATCAAAGAAGCCATGCTCTAGCCAGGCGGGGTGGCAGACATCTATAGTCCCAGCTATTCAAGAGGATGAGGCAGGAGGATCACTTGATCCCAGGAGTTCAAGGCCAGGGAGAAGTTATCACATACATGAGCACACACACACACACACACACACACACACACACACACACAGATTCATCATGAACTTAATTCCATAGAGGGTAATATCTTCAAACACGAAGTGATTTGCATACTAAATTTGTGCTGCACCAATGCAGGAAAGCATTATGTGCCAGGAGAGTGCCCTCGTGACCTCTGGCTTCTCCTCCTAACACATATTTAGTGAAACACTTACCACATACCTTAAAAGGTCTGTTCTAAATATTTAAGTACTCAGATGACTAATGCCCAGTTATTATTCTGGTTGCAGATAGAGACAAATAAGGACGTAGCATAAATAAGGAAATTAGGAAATAAATAAGGGGGGAATCATATTAGCCTTGGTTATTTCATCATCTTAGCCAAATATATGTCTTGAAAAAAGATGAAATTATATAGTTCCATAGAAAAAGTATAAAAAAGATTTGGGGTTATGGTGAGATTGTTGCTGATAGCCTAACCCTGGGATCTGCCTTGATCCTAGATGGCTAGATTTGGATGCCCACCCACATAATAAATAGACAGAAGATGGTAAAATGAGTATTGAACTTGATGCCATTTGATCAACCTAGGAGGAAGTAGTATATTGCTTCTCCTTAACTATCCCACAGACACAATTATAATTTAAAGAAACAAAAGCCAGGTGATATACATGTGTAGATTTGGTTGTTCTGAAGAGGGAGCAATCTGGGGGGGGAAAAGCAGAAAATACATACCTTAAAAGGTCTGTTCTAAATATTTAAGTACTCAGATGACTAATGCCCAGTTATTATTCTGGTTGCAGACAGAGACAAATAAGGATGTAGCATAAATAAGGACAATCCAGCCACATAAAATGAATCATACAGGTATGAGTACTATACAGTCCTTATCAACATGAATGGTTTATCTCCTTTCTTGTTCTCATTGACAACAGGTAAAAATTCCATCTCAATAACATTCAGGGAGGCATCAGGCTGATATAAGTATAAGTGGACAGGTGATCCATCAAAACAGTGATGTAAGGATGACAATCATTATGGTATTTTCATCCTTTCCTAATGGTGGCCCAGGTGGTTCCTCTCATGGGAAGCCTATCTTGACTTGCACTGTCTGAGTGAATTTCTGTGGGTATAGAGAGGCACAGTAGTGCTCTGGAATGATTTGTGTATGAGGTTCAAATTCCAAAATTCATAATTTTGATTATGGAAAAATAATGCAAGCAAGATTACTTGTCTAACTTAGCTAAGTGCACATTCTTCTCAGTTAGGTAAAACTTGATCTTGCTAATTTGGGGAACTAGGTGGTATCTAAGCTTTGGTGGATGAATGATGGGGTCTCATGGTTGGGAGTGCCAATGAACATGTTGGGTCCAGAGACAGTTCCTCATGGCACTGGAGGAGGTGTGTGCTGCACCTCAGTGTCACTGTGGATTGGAAAGGCTGCCTGTCTGTTGTATTCAGGACCTGTGCCAAATATTACCCACAAGCCAGTCAGAATCTTTGCCCTTATGAGTCTCAACCTTGATTAATGGTGAGGGATGCTAACCAATTAAACACAAAAATAATATTAAACTACAAATTGAGATAATATCATGAAA
This sequence comes from Marmota flaviventris, assembly GCF_047511675.1. NCBI lineage: Eukaryota > Metazoa > Chordata > Mammalia > Rodentia > Sciuridae > Marmota > Marmota flaviventris. The sequence goes on from NC_092516.1 coordinate 31,152,615, forward strand.
TAAAATAAACCTTTGCTGAAGTTCCCAGCAGTGTTTGACACAAGTGACCTCTATTGTCAGGTTTTTGTTGCTGTGATAAGAGATTAGGAATGAAACCAATATATGACCCAGCTGTACCATCCTCCATATTTGTCCAACAGAATCAGCACACTATAGCAACACATGCATATCCATGTTTATGACAGCATACTTCACAATAACAAAGTTATAGAACCAACCTAGGTGTCTATCAACAGATTACTGAATAAAGAAAATGTGGTATATATACCCAATGGAGTTTTGCTCAGCCATAAATACAAATGGAATTATGTCATTTGCAGGAAAATTAAGAGAAATGGAGAATGTTTTAGTTGCTTTTTTGCTTCTGTGACTAAAGGACCCAACCAGCACAATTGTATGGGGAGAAAAAGTTTATTTAAGGGCTCATGTTTTTAGAGGTCTTAGTCCATAGAAGGCCAGCTCATTCCTCAGGGTACAAGATGAGGCAGAATATCATAGCAGAAGAGTGTGATAGAGGGACCCAGATCACCTAATGATCAGAAAGCAGAGAGAGGTGTTCACTTGCCACATACAAATATATACACCAAATCCATGCTCCCAATGTACCACACCCCACCTGGCTCCAGTTACCACTCAGCTAAACCCATCAGGAACTAATTCTCTGATTGGATTAAGGCTATGCTATATAACCCAATCATTTCTCCTCTAAACCTTCTTGCATTGCCTCACACCTGAACTTTTGGGGGACACCACACATCAAAACCATTACAGAGAGCATCATACTAAGTGAAATAAGCCAGATTCAGAAAGTCAAGGGCTATACCTTTTTATTATATGTTGAAGCTAGAGAAAGAAAAGGGAAAACAGGAAAACATGAGAGAACAATAGAGTAGAGAATTGGAATCAGGGGAGGGAGAAGGTGGTGCTAAAAGAAGGGGGTACATGAGAATGAAATAAATCAATGTATGCTATGTGCATATAAAAATAGATCACAAAGAAAGCCACTATTGTGTATAATTATAATGAACAATATAAAATTTAAAAACCACAAGAGAAAAATAACTGAGAAATATTAAATAGAGAAGAAAAGATATATTTGGACTCAAAGTTTAAGAGTTTTCAGTCCATAATCACTTGGATCCATTGATTCTGAGCTGTAGTGAGGCAGATTGCCATGGCAGAAGTCCACCACGGAGCAAAGTCACTCCCCTCATGGTTACTGGGAAGCATAGGAAGGGCAAGGTGGGGGCCAGGTATTTGATAAACTCTTCCAGGATATGCACCCAGTGACCTAACTCCAACTAGGCCCTAGGCCCTGTCCTCTCTACCACCTTCTGATAATGCCATAAAATTATGAATCCATCTATGGATCATTCACAGATGAGGTTAGGGAAGCTCATGATCAAATCACCTTCCCAAAAGCTCCACCTCCACCTGTACACTGCTGCATTAGAAACTGAGCCTTTAACACTTGAGCCTTTAGGAACATTCCAGATCAAAATCATATCACGACTTTTACTTTACCCCTTAACTCTCTCCTACTTTGAAAGTTATAAAAGCATAATTCACAGGACTTGAGGGGTGGGTTGTGTAAGCACTTGGGTGTGCCTAGCTCTGTTTCCTCATCTTTGGAAGAGGCTCAGTCAAGGTCCTTCAAGTCACAGGACCCCACAGGACTGCCAGCCTCTCTCTACTCTATAATTCTCTTGAACTTCCAAAAACACACCATCTTCTCATTATTCTCTTTATCTTGCATATCACTGAGAATCCCCCAGGCCCTCCAGTACAGCCAGGAATCAAGAGCTCCTGGGGGAAGGATCAAGCACAAAGATGGAATAGACTGGACCTTGGAGAAGACATCTGCTAAGGAGGTCCTAATTTTAAAATGCTAGACTGGTTTCTCAACTAGGACTACAGAGGAAAGGGCAACACACACACATACACACACACACACACACACACACACACACACACACACACAAACACACACTTGCCCACAAACACACAGAGAATTTTTTTTAGTATCAGTGATTGAACCTAAGGGTGCTTAAACACTGAGTCACATCACCAGCCCTTTTTATTTTTTATTTTGAGACAGGGTCCCACTAGGTTGCTTACAGCCTTACTAAGTTGCTCAAACCTTTGAACATGCAATCCTCCTGCCTCAGCCTCCAGAGCCCCTGGGATTATAGATGTGCACCACTGTGCCCAGTACACTCACAGAATTTATCTCAAGTAACAATAGTGTTACAAAAAGCTCAGTCTTGTTCCTGATGCCAATTCAATAACAAGAACGGTTTTGAGACAAAGAAGGAAGCTTTATTGCTCTACTAGGAAAGAAGCACAGGGGACTGTTATCCAAGAGGCTATGATTCTGCCCATCAAGGAAAACAGAGGGATTTTATTTATTTTTTTGTGGGTTTAGATGGAAAGAATGACGTTATTTTGTTTGTTTATTTTTATGTAATGGTAAGGATTGAACTCAGTGCCTCATACATGCTAGGCAAGTGCTCTGTCACTGAGTTATAGCCCCAGTCCAAGAACAGAGGGTTATTAAAGAAGTGATCCATCCCAGGTTTTCCCTGTGAGAAGTTCAATTCACTTGTTAATGGGAGAGAGTCATTCTTCTGGTACCATTTCTGAAGTCTGAATTACTTGTTTCCTGTGGTGGGTGTGTGCTTAAAGACAGATCACTTTGCCTAGGATGGGTAAAAGGTAGTTTCCCACCCCCAGGTTATAGAGGGAGAGAGGGAGGAGAGGAAAATAAAATCATGTCCATTTTAAAGTAAGCCTTAGTGGCAGAGAATCCAAAGACTGTATTCAACGCATGAGGTGGATCACTGTTACAATAGGTGAAATTTTTGTCTAAAAATATTTACCTCTGACAACCATAAAAGACAGGTACTATTAAGAACTCACAGACAAGCAAATGAAGTTCCAGTAATATCAACTGATCCTTGCAAGAGCATATAGGTAATTCCACACAGAGTCACAATTCAAATTTATATAGTCTAGTTTTAGAATGCCCCATCTTAATCTTTTAACACCAGCTCAGACTTGCCCAAGACCACACAAAATTAGTGGATGATTAGCACCTCAGCCCATGCCTTCTGAATGGGTTATGAACTGACCTCTGCCCATACACAGGTCAGCATGAAGAACTACAGTAAGTTCACTGATGAGGGATGGAGTGAGGGAGAGGGTTGTCCTTTCTGACCCCCTTGCCCTGGAGGGTAAGCACTTCTATTGATTTTCTGTCAAAAAAATGGAACCAAACCTAATGGCTTTGGACTTTGGTGTTAGAAAACTGATAAGCACGATGCAGAGATGAAACGGTGAAAAAAGTTCATTACTTGCAGCAAGTATGGAGAGCATCCTGGATAGGGACAAATCCCAAAGCAAAGTCTCCCCTAACAAAAAGAGAGGGTCTTTTATTGGGGAAGTGAATGTCTGTTCATATTGGAAGACTCCTCATCACAGAGCCGGGCACAGTCCTGCACAGGCTCAGTGACATACCTGCCTATTCATGCATCACATTTCAAGATGTGGTGGAAGGAAGCTTTATAAGGAGATTATAATGAGAAAAGTTTACTTTACTTCACCTTAAAGAGGAGCTGAACTGCCTTGGCTGGTTTGGCAGGTTCTTTGTGATTTTCTACTGTAGGGCCTCATGCAGAACAACATAGAAAGCTTATTAACAATTACTTAAAGAGCGGTAGATTCCCCTGTACCCACAATCATAGGTGATTCCCTCTAAAAGTAGCTGCCAAGCAGCTAACAGAAAGAAGAGAAGTTCATGGCTGCTCACCTTCTACTCCATCCAGTGTCTATCCTGATAAACTATCTGCTAACACCTCCACAGCACTTCACAGTTTACAAAGTGCTTTCACATCTCCCTTCATGGATCCTGATGGTGGTTCCATGAGCTGAACATGGTGGTGTCCCCTCTTCCACCAAAGAATCTTAAGCTTCTCCAGAGACCCTTACCATAACTGTTCTTATTAACAAAACATCAGCAAAAAAAAATCTGAAAAAAAAAACTGAATTTGGGAAAGAACTTCCTATTTTTTGTGAGGACTAAATTGCTCTTTCTTGCAAAAGTTAGGTATGGCCAAAGACTTGATGGTGCTACTTCTGCTTTTGTGATAAAACTTGGAAAATCTCTGATTAATCTTAAAAAATGGGACAAAAAGCACTTTTCATGTACACCGCCAACCTCTTCCCCATATAAAGTTCCAAGAATTTCCAGACTCAAGGTCCAAAGAATTTTTCAGGTGATAGCCCCTCTGGACCCTGTAGCCAATAAACCTGCTAACTGAAAATTCCTTGGGTGTTCAGCCTCTTTTTTCCTACATCAGGAGTAGAACTGGGATTATTTTAATGAGCACTTACAGATGTGGAAACAGAGAAATGGGGGATAAACCTGCCAATGAATTAAAGCAGGAATCCAGGCCCTGGAACCAGACCTTGTGATTCCAAATTGTGCTGCTGTTATGCTTGTTTGCAAATGAAGCAGCCTCCTGAATAACCTGGCAGGTTACCTCTTTCCCCCACTGGATAAATATTTCCTGATGCACCTCACAGAATACACCCAATGTAGTTACAAAATGTTACCGAGATGTTACAAAGAAACATCCATAAACATAAACCCACTATGAACTTGCATATTCCCTGAACTCCTGGTATCAGGAGAAAAACAGACATTGCAAACAATTATATTTCCCAACCAGAATCATTTAGGGTGCCAGGAGAGCATAAAATAAAAGGTGATGAAATCAACAAGTCAAAGAAAAAACAGAGTGTTGGCCAATTTCAGAAAACCATACAGAAATAAATAGGCAATATTTAAAGGAAAAGATGAGCATTAAGGTATGTGCCCTGGGTCCCCATATAATGAATAAGGATAGATAATGGTCAGACAATGGCTCACATTAAGCTTTTATTCAAAGGCAGAGTCTCTACCAGGAGGCTAACCAGTAGAAATATTACTAAGCACCATCAAGCCTATTTCAAATGGAAAAGACGATGAAGCTCACCTGTGAGAACACTCCAGTCAAATCTTTTTTCCCAGAGAGGTGGTGGGTGGGAATGGAAGGTGGGAGTGAACCCTGATGGGAATTACAGGAAGGATTAAAGCTCAAGCTAAATCTCACAACCAATAGCCTTGATATTTTTTCAATGCTTTTTAAACAGATTTTGATTGATGCTGGTAACACCTAAGCTAGCACACCGAAATGGGTTTTCCTGCTCTCTTGACCCCTCCCACACCAGGAGTTCTATCTCTTCTCACTTAAATAAATCTTACACCATTTACTCTTCCCTTCCATCATTCTCCATGAATTTTATTCTTTAAATCTGTGAGAAAAGAACCCAGAAGAAAATTGGTGTAGTGGGGAATCAAGTCTCATCTCAAAACTCTGGTTGCAATCATTCTGACAGTAACCTCCTAATCAGTTTTTTTCTGACCCCAGGAATGAGTTATCCAGGGAATTCTCTGCTCAGTCTGCAGTCAGAGCTTCATGAAATATAGATCTTATAACATTCCTTATTTGTTCAAATCCTTCCAATTACTCCCCAAACCCATGAGATAAAATTTAAATACCTCAGAATCATAGCACCAGACCCCTCTCCATCTGGCAACAGCTGGTTTCTTCAGAGATATGTGATGTTTTAAGAAACTGGCACATTTTGCCAATTGCCACAGTCCCCAAAAGTGGCATGTCCCTGTCTCTTTAGTTTGCACAAATGATTCTAGAGCCTGACATGGACCCAAACGGGTTTTTTTTATTGGTTGTTCAAAACATTACAAAACTCTTGACATATCATTTTTCATACATTCGATTCAAGTGGGTTATGAACTCCCATTTTTACCCCAAATACAGATTGCAGAATCACATCAATTACACATCCACATTTTTACATAATGCCATATTAGTAACTGTTTTATTCTGCTACCTTTCCTATCCTCTAATATCCCCCCTCCCCTCCCCTCCCATCTTTGCTCTCTACCCATCTGTTGTAATTTAATTCTTTCTCTTGTTTTTTTCCCCTTCCCCCTCAAATTCTCTTATATGTAATTTTGTATATCAATGAGGATCTCCTTCCATTTCCATGCAATTTCCCTTTTCTCTCCCTTTCCCTCCCAGCTCATATCTCTGTTTAAAGTTGATCTTTTCCTCCTGCTCTTGCTCCCTACTCTGTTCTTAGTTGTTCTCATTATATCAAAGAAGACATTTGGCATTTGTTTTTTAGGGATTGGCTAGCTTCACTTAGCATAATCTGCTCTAATGCCATCCATTTCCCTGCAAATTCCATGATTTTGTCATTTTTTAGTGCTGCGTAATACTCCATTGTGTATAAATGCCACATTTTTTTTTTTATCCATTCATCTATTGAAGGGCATCTGGGTTGGTTCCACAGTCTAGCTATTGTGAATTGTGCTGCTATGAACATCGTTGTGGCAGTATCCCTGTAGTACGCTCTTTTAAGGTCTTCAGGGAAGAGTCCGACAAGGGCAATAGCTGGGTCAAATGGTGGTTCCATTCCCAGCTTTCCCAGGAATCTCCATACTACTTTCCAAATTGGCCGCACCAATTTGCAGTCCCACCAGCAATGTACAAGAGTACCCTTTTCCCCACAACCTCTCCAGCACTTGTTGTTCTTTGCCTTCATAATGGCTGCTAATCTTACTGGAGTGAGATGGTATCATAGGGTGGTTTTGATTTGCATTTCTCTGACTGCTAGAGATGGTGAGCATTTTTTCATGTACTTGTTGATTGATTGTATGTCCTCCTCTGAGAAGTGTCTGTTCAGGTCTTTGGCCCATTTGTTGATTGGGTTATTTGTTATCTTATTGTTTAATTTTTTGACTTCTTTGTATACTCTGGATATTAGGGCTCTATCTGAAGTGTGAGGAGTAAAAATTTGTTCCCAGGATGTAGGCTCCCTATTTACCTCTCTTATTGTTTCTCTTGCTGAGAAAAAACTTTTTAGTTTGAGTAAGTCCCATTTGTTGATTCTAGTTATTAACTCTTGTGCTATGGGTGTCCTATTAAGGAATTTGGAGCCCGATCCCACAATATGTAGATTGGGGCCAACATTTTCTTCTATCAGATGCAGAGTCTCTGATTTGATATCAAGCTCTTTGATCCATGTTGAGTTAACTTTTGTGCATGGCAAGAGAAAGGGATTCAGTTTCATTTTGTTGCATATGGATTTCCAGTTTTCCCAGCACCATTTGTTGAAGATGCTATCCTTCCTCCATTGCAAGCTTTTAGCCCCTTTATCAAATAAAAGAAAGTTGTAATTTTGTGGATTGGTCTCTGTGTCCTCTATTCTGTACCATTGGTCCACCCGCCTGTTTTGGAACCAGTACCATGCTGTTTTTGTTACTAATGCTCTGTAGTACAGTTTGAAGTCTGGTATCGCTATACCTCCTGATTCACACTTCCTGCTTATAATTGCTTTTGCTATTCTGGGTCTTTTGTTTTTCCATGTGAATTCCATGATTGCTTTATATATTTCTACAAGAAATGCTGTGGGATTTTGATTGGCATTGCATTAAACCTATAGAGAACTTTGGGTAATATTGCCATTTTGATGATGTTAGTTCTTCCTATCCATGAACAGGGTATATTTTTCCATCATCTAAGGTCTTCTTCTATTTCTCTCTTTAGGGTTCTGTAGTTTTCATTGTATAAGTCTTTCACCTCTTTTGTTAGGTTGATTCCCAAGTTTGTTGTTTTTTTTTGAGGATATTGTGAATGGGGTGGTTTTCCTCATTTCTAGTTCAGAAGATTTGTCACTGATATACAGGAATGCCTTTGATTTATGCGTGCTGATTTTATATCCTGCCACTTTGCTAAATTCAATTATTAGCTCTAATAGTTTCTTTGTAGACCCTTTTGGGTCTGTTAGATATATTATCATATCATCCGCATATAGTGATAACTTAAGTTCTTCTTTTCCTATTTTTAGGCCTTTAATTTCTTTTGTCTGTCTAATTGCTCTGGCTAGTATTTCAAGGACTAAATTGAATAGAAGTGGTGAGAGAGGGCATCCCTGTCTTGTTCCAGATTTTAGAGGGAATGCCTTCAGTTATTCTCCATTCAGAATAATGCTAGCCTGAGGCTTAGCATATATAGCTTTTACGATGTTGAGGTAAGATCCTGTTATCCCCAGTTTTTCTACAGTTTTGAACATAAAGGGATGCTGTACTTTGTCAAATGCTTTTCTGCATCTATCGAGATGATCATGTGGTTCTTATGGTTAAGTCTATTGATGTGGTGAATAACATTTATTGATTTCCGTGTATTGAACCAGCCTTGCATACCGGGGATGAATCCTACTTGATTATGGTGCATAATTTTTTTGATATGCTTTTGTATTCGATTTGCCAGGATTTTATTGAGGATTTTTGCATCTAAGTTCATTAGAGATATTGGTCTGTAGTTTTCTTTCTTTGAAGTGTCTTTGTCTGGTTTAGGAATCAGGGTGATGTTGGCCTCATAGAATCAATTTGGAAGAGCTCCTTCTTTTTCTATTTCTTGAAATATCTTGAAAAGTATTGGTATTAATTCTTCTTTGAAGGTTTTGTAAAACTCTGTTGTATATCCATCCGGTCCAGGGCTTTGCTTGGTTGGTAGTCTTTTGATGGCTTCTTCAATTTCCTCCTTTGTTATTGGTCTGTTTAAATTATGTGTATCTTCCTGACTCAATCTGGGCAAATCATATGACTTAAGCAATTTATCGATATCTTCACTATCTTCTATTTTATTGGAATATAGGGTTTCAAAATAATTTCTTATTATCTTCTGTATTTCTGTAATGTCCGTTGTGATATTGCCTTTTTCATCCTGTATGTTAGTAATTTGAGCTCTCTCTCTTCTTCTCTTCATTAGCATGGCTAAGGGTCTGTTGATCTCATTTATTTCTTCAAAGAACCAACTTTTAGTTTTATCAATTTTTTCAATTTTTTTTTTTTTTGGTTTCAATTCCGTTGATTTCCGCTCTGATTTTAATTATTTCTTTCCTTCTACTACATTTGCTGTTGTTTTGCTCTTCCTTTTCTAGGGTTTTGAGATGAAGTGTGAGTTCATTTATTTGTTGGTTTTTCCTTTTTTTAAGGAATGAACTCCAGGAAATGAATTTCCCTCTTAAAACTGCTTTCATTGCATCCCATAGATTCCAATATGTTGTGTCTGTATTTTCATTCATCTCCAAGAATATTTTTATATCCTCCTTTATGTATTCTGTAACCCATTGATCATTCAGTAACATATTGTTCATTTTCCAGGTGATGCAGGATTTTTCCTTCCTTCTTTTGTCATTGATTTACAGTTTCATTCCATTATGATCAGATAAGTTGCATGGTATTATCTCCACACCTTTATATTTACTAATAGTTGTCCTATGGCATAATATATGGTCTATCTTTGAGAAGGGACCATGTGCTGCTGAGAAGAATGTGTATCCACTTGATGATGGTTGATATATTCTATAAATGTCAGTTAAACCTAGGTTATTGATTGTGTTATTGAGTTCTATAGTTTCTTTATTCAGCTTTTGTCTGGAGGATCTGTCCAATGGAGAGAGCAGTGTGTTGAAGTCACCCATAATTATTGTGTTGTGGTCTATTTGACTCTTGAACTTGAGGAGAGTTTGTTTTATGAACATTGCAGCACCATTGTTTGGTGCATATATATTGATAATTGTTATGTCTTGTTGGTGGATGGTTCCTTTTAACAGTATATAGTGTCCTTCTTTATCCCTTTTGATTAACTTAGGTTTGAAGTTGATTTTATTTGATATGAGTATGGCCACTCCTGCTTGCTTCCGAGGACCGTGTGAGTGGTATGATTTTTCCCAACCTTTCACCTTCAGTCTGTGTATGTCTTTTCCTATCATATGAGTCTCCTGAAGGCAGCATATTGTTGGATTTCTTTTTTTAATCCAGATTATTAGCCTATGTCTCTTAATTGGTGAATTTAAGCCATTAACGTTTAAGGTTACTATTGAAATATGGTTAGTACTACCCGTCATGCTTGTTTATTTATTTATTTTAATATGGATAGTTTTTCCTTTTTGGTTATTTTTTTCCCTTCCCTTTACTGAGTTACCTTCCACTGTTAGTTTTGGGTGCTGTTTTTCAATTCCTCTTCTTGTAGTGTTTTGCACAAGATGCCTTGCAGTGCTGGTTTTCTGGCTGCAAATTCTTTTAACTTTTGTTTATCATGAAATATTTTAATTTCATTGTCAAATCTGAAGCTTAATTTTGCTGGATACAGTATTCTTGGTTGGAATCCATTATTTTTCAGCGTTTGAAATACGTTGTTCCAGGATCTTCTCGCTTTCAAAGTCTGTGATGAAAAATCAGTCGTTAACCTAATTGGTTTACCCCTGAATGTAATCTGCCTCCATTCTCTCATAGCTTTTAATATTCTCTCCTTGTTCTGTATGTTGGCTATCTTCATAATTATATGTCTTGGAGTTGGTCTATTATGGTTTTGAATCTTTGGGATCCTGTAGGCTTCCAGGATTTGGCAATCCATTCCATCTTTCATCTCTGGGAAGTTTTCTAGGATTATTTCATTTAATAGGTTGTCCATTCCTTTGGTTTGAACCTCTATGCCTTCTTCTATCCCAATGACTCTCAAGTTTGGTTTTTTTATGACATCCCATATCTCTTGGATAGATTGCTTGTGAGATTTAAGCATCCTTTCTGTGTTGACTATATCCTTTTCAAGTTGATAAACTTTGTCTTCATTATCTGATGTTCTGACTTCTACTTGATCTAATCTATTTGTAATATTCTTGTTAGAGTTTTTAATTTGGTTTATGGTTTCCTGCATTTCTAGGATTACTGTTTGGTTGTTTTTTTTTAAATCTCTATCTCCTGGTTAAGCTCGTTCTTTGCAGTTTGAATTTGTTTATTTAATTCGTTTTCAAAATATACTTTTATTGCTTGGACTTGCTGTCTCATGTCTTCTCTAATATTCCGTTCCATCTGAGTTAGGTATGCCTTGAGTTCTTTCCCTGTCCATGTTTCTGATGCTTCTAGGTCCTCCTGTGGATTTAAGTTGTCCTGCATTGTTTGTAATCCTTTTTTCCCTTGTTTTTTCATGTTGTTCACGTTACTTTCCAGCTCTGTTTGACTGCTGTGTAACTGCTTTCTCCTATAAATTTGTTTTGGTTTTGTATATCTCTGTTGTCTCTCCTTTGTGGTGGGAGATTATGCCTAGAAATGTTGGGCTTTATTGTACTTTAAAGCTGATTCATTCAATTCATAAAAGGCTTCTGGGTTCTGTTTGTTTTGGTTTTTATAGTTCCACTATCTCTCCTTTGTGTTAGGAGACAATGTTTAGAGATGTTGGATTTAATTGTGATTTAAGGTAAATTCATTGGTTTCATTAAAGGCCTTCAGATTTTGATGGCATATAGAGAACTGAGGTTTGGACTTAGGATTTTATGCTAAGGTCGGGCGATTTGAAGGTATGGAGGTTAGTATATGTTAGCTTCTTTGGGGGGTTACTCGAATGCAGGTGGCTATTAACAAGAGAATAGACAGGAGTACTTCGGGGTAGTTAAGGGCTTAGGCGGACTACAGACCTATTCGTAGTATTCATCTATTTGCATTTAGTAAGTTATATGTAGTCTGGGTGTTCATGCTTAAGAGGAAAGATGGGGAAAAGTTAAGGATGCAAACCAAGAAAGAGAGAGGGAGAGAAGAAAGAAAGAGAAAAGAATAGAAAAGAAAAGAAATGATAAAAATTAATAATAATAATAATAAAATGCAGTAAAATAAAAATTACAATTGAAGAGAAAAAAATTACAATTGAAGAAGAAAAAATAATTAACAAACATACAAAAAAAATTAAAATTAAAAAAATTAAAGAATTAAAAAAATTGAGAAAAGAGGAAAAAAAAGGGGGGGGGCACTGTTAGGCTTCTATTTTCTTCGCTTCCCATAGGTGGTGCTGTGCCTTCCGGGCCAAGATTTTGCCCTCTGGCTGTAGGATACAGTCCGTGTGAGGCCGCTCCCTCCTCCCCCTCTGGTGTCTCTCAAAAACCTGTTAGCTTAGGTTTATTCCTGGCCTCTCATCCCCTGGCTTCTCCTCCTAGTCTGGCCTTCCCCAGTGTGATGCCTCTCGGCAGTTCAAACTGTACTCTGGGCCTGCAGTTTGCTGGGTGTGGAGGGTGGCTGTTGGGAACCGGCACCCTATTGTTTTGATTTTTTTCCACTTGCCCCTCCCCCAGAGCTGGCAAGACAGGTTTCGTTTTCGCTGCTGATGGGAGGGGGAGTTGGAGGTCAGGTGTCTTTACCCTTTCGCCATGTCTCTATGCAGGCTCGTTCTGATAATCCCTCCCCCGGAAAGCCTGGAAAAGATTTTATGCGAATTCCCCGCTGTATGGGAGATGGGCTGAGTAACACACACCTGTTTTATTGTTGCAATCTGTTGGAAACTGGTGTTGGTGACGTCAGCTCTCCAATATGGTGGCCGCTGGCTTCCTTGGTGGACTTTCCGTTGTGGGGGATAGAACTGGACCGCTTCCTTCCCCGTCTCAAACCCCAAACTCGGCCCGGAGCTCAGTGAGGGCACAGTCAGCAGGACTCCACAGAATCCGTAGCGCCGTTTCTCTCTGCTTGCTGGTTGCTTCTCGGAGGTGCCCCGCCATCTGTAGCCACGGGGCGGGCCACGGCGGGCGGTGGATTGGTCAGCCTGGATCTCCAGTTGCACAGTTGGCTCGTGCTTGAGACTCAGTAACCGGTCCTCGGTGATGGAAATCCTTCCTCTAGGTTTCGGTGCACCCCAATTTTGCTGGAAATTCCTAACAAGATAGCTTTTTGTCGTTCTAACTCGTTATTCACCTGCGCAGTCACGCGGTACACAGGGTGTGATGCACTCTATTCGCGGTCATCTTTGCCGGCTCCCAAACGGTTTTCTATCTGGGAATTCCTGTTCTTCCTTCAGGAGTGAAGCAGGACATCATCTCCTCCAGCCACCCACTTCCACTGCCTCAGCAGGCAGCTGATAGGGAGAGTCCCACTTCTGCTCATCCACAGGCCCTATTAGTGACAGTCAACTCACGATGCACATTAAACTAAATGTACATGGGTTTCTGTATTTCAAAAAATACAGAATTTAGGGGCCACCAGGTTACAGCAAAGGAGAAGCAATTGCACAGGGGCATAAGTCCTAGAACACAGGGCCATGAGCAACCATCTAGAGGCTGCGAATACACAGGTGAAGCCAAGAGACACCACAGTGTCAATCAACTCAGAGACTTGAAAAAGAGGGCAGTGTGACCAACTCATTCTAGGGGAAACAGCAACTAGATCCAAATTACAAACAAAACAAAACAAAAAACATAACAACAAATTCAGGCTAAATGCCTATCTCTTTCATGAGGCTCAGTGCAAAATTTTTAAACAAAATAACAAACCAAACCTAGTAGCAGTTATCAAAAGATAATATACACCATGACAAACTGGATTTTAACCCTGGAACAACAGGGTGGTGTTCCAGAGAAATACAGAGGAAAAAAAACACAGCCCTTTGCATTGCTGATTCTGCTTTCTGGAATGCTCTTTCCCTGGCTGCTCATGGGACAGATGCCTAATACTTAATGTCTCAGCTTAAAATACCTTGTACTCAGAAAGACTTCACTGACTCTCCCAGGCAACTAGATGCCCTATTACTTGCTCTCTCAACATCCTATTCATTTCCTTCCTGGCAATTAAGCAATGGATAGTTACTGAATTTGTGTTCCTGCCTGTTGGCTGTCTCTCAACCCTAGCATGTGACCCTCTTGAGGCAGGGATCTTTTATCTATTTTACCTTTGTATCTTCAACATGGACAAAGCACCTGACACACAGTAGAATTTTATAGATATGGGTTGAATAAATCAAATTCTGGAATTCTAAGGATCATAGCAAGATACTCCAGGTGGTGCCAGTCTGTTTTCACAGAATCTATTTCTTCCAAGAGGAATGCATACCCAGCACAGGCAGATTTCCTTCAAGAACAATGCCTACTTTTACTCCAGATGGGGGGACTGCTCAAGTGACTGCAAGGTCTCTCTGCAAAATTTGGAATAATTTTCTTTTGATTCAGTACCATTTCCTTCTTTAGGAGGACAGCCTAACAGAAGTGAAATATTAGCAGTGTTCAAGGACAGAACCCCTGTGCCCACAGTCTGCTGCAGTCTGGCTGGGCACAATTCATGAGCCACTTGTCAAGCAGAAACGAACGTTATTTTTAGAACACACATGCCGCACCACACAAGCTCTTCAGGAACTCCCTCAGAGCCCAACTGCCACCCACACCTTCCCACGAGCCTCTCAACCCCCACTCCTCCTCTCTTGAGGCCGATTGGCTGGGTCACATGGGCGGAGCCAAAAGAGTCCCCCAATGAGCAGCTCCATGGTCTGAAAAGGTGGGGAAACAGCCCAATGAGCATCACCGCAGAGGAGCCAATTAGCTGGCAGCTGGAGGTTTGCTGGGGCCACGGTGAGCCAATCAGCTGGAAGTTTGCTGGGCCACTATAAACCAATCAGCTGGAAGTTTGCTGGGGCCCCTTCGGCTGTGGCTCTCAACATCTCCCCTTCTCTGTTTAAACAACAAGCATGTGGCTTAGGGACCGTGCCTGCCTTAGGTTGTCCAATACTACATATGGTCCTTACCCATCATCGGATGAGCTGACCTCAAGGCGTCAGCCTCCTGTCTTAGGTTGGTCCATTGCAATTGGATCTTACCCATCATTGACTACCGGTCCAGCATACAGCCACATCTGTGGATAGGCCTTTGTACCAGTGGTGGAGTGAGGTTCTTTGCCTCACCTCTATTGGCCCCAAAATTTTAGCTGAACGACCATCACAAGCAAAAGGGAGGAAGATACACCAAGCCAATTGATGGCTCCTTTTGGAAAAATTGTACCACCGATGACACCATCAGCAAAAATACTCCAACACTACCACAAGTTGCTGCACCAACAGATAGTTCACAATGCATACAAGTGATACATAATCCAGGCAAGTTCTGCAAGCAGTTCAGTGATAGCTACTGCAGAAGCTGTAGATTGGTTTTATCTTTGTCTTCACCAGCACTTGGATGAAGATAGGAATTCTGGCAATAATGGCTAAAGAAAAAATTATGTAACATTGCAGTAGGCACTAAAAGAAAACAATTTTCTGAACAATTTACATTATCCTGAACAGAATTATTAAATATAATGAAAAGGAAAGGTGAAAGTAAACAGATCTGTTAACCTCCTTTTTTGTTCACATATTAAAACAATCTTCAACAGCTGTTTACCCAATTTAAATTAAACCATTTAAATCACGTGAATAAGAAAAAAAAATTTGGATCCATTTTTTCATGAGTGCTCATCATATATGATATATATAGACATACGCACATACAAACATACAACACAAAACACAAGTGTGCATACATAATATAATACATACAACACATAACATAATAGTAAAGGCCTTGTAACTTTTTACAGGTGAAATCTCCATTGCTATGTTTAAAAACTCCATAGTTAAAAAATAGAACTGATCAGCAAAACATTAAGCTAGGTCTGTATGAGCTCAAAAAAATAGAACTTTATGATGTGGGAAAGGGCAATAACAAAATAGATATTGAAAAAAAAATCCTGGTTTCATTAGCCTCTAGGTGTGGGAGAACCGCTGTCACAGATGTAAGGATAGCCAAACTGGAGTTCTGGATATCAGCTGTTATGGATTTGAGCCAAATCATCATCTTCTTGGTCTGTAGAAATCCCTTTAGTTAATCTCTCTGGAATCCAAATTGGCTGCTGTTCTCCCTGTGGAAACACACAAACAGACCCCCGACTCCAGACATTCACTGGGTCAGGACCTTTCCATTGTTCTATTAGAATATCCTTACAAAGTACCTTAGGCTTATGTACATTTTTTGGACACATATGCCTTTTCGCAGCACTAATCCCTGATGAATCCAAATTTTAAAAGTTTAGAATAAAAAGGGTTATTTTAAGTTTATCTTTGGGGGATATATACCCCTTCCCAATTCCCTCTTTTTGCTTTAATAAGTACATTTTAATAGTTTGATGAGCTCTTTCAACTATGCCTTGTCCCTGTGGATTGTATGGGATTCCTGTTATATGAGTAATGCCAAATGATGAGCAAAAATGTTCAAAAGAGGTAGAAGTATAGCCAGGACCATTATCTGTTTTAATTGTTTTGGAACGCCTACTGTGGCGACATTTTGTAAGCAATGAGCTATAATATCTTTAATTTTTTCTCCAGTATGAAGGGAGCCCATCAAATATCCGGAAGAAGTATCAACTATAACATGCAAATATTTTAATCTTCCAAATTCTGGCAAGTGTTTGACGTCCATCTGCCAAATATGGTTAGGTATCAGTCCTCTAGGATTGATTCCAAGATTAACTTGTGGTAAAAAGGTCACACAATTTTGATATTGTTTTATCATTTGTCTAGATTGTTCCTTAGTTATTTTAAAGTGCTTTTGTAAAGTATTAACATTGACATGGAACCTTTTATGAAAATTTGTAGCTTCTTCTAGTGTAGAGAAAACAAATATGTCATGTGTAGTTTTATCTGCTAAATCATTGCCCAAACTAAGGGCTCCAGGCAATCCTGTATGTGCCCTGATATGTCCTATAAATAATGGGTCTTTTCTGTCCCAGATTAGACTTTGTATAGTGGAAAACAAAGAGAAAACAGTAGAGGAAGGGGAAATCCTACCAGCATCTTCAAGGGATACTATAGCATTAACTATATACTGACTATTAGAAAATAAATTAAATACAGAATGTTTAAACATCACAAAAGCTTATAATACTGCATTAAGCTCTACCTTTTGAGCTGATTGTTTGGGTACTAAAAATGTAAAAGTTTGATCAGGTGTAACTACTGCTGCTGTACCATTATTTGACCCATCAGTGAATATATTTGGAGCATTCATGATAGGTGTTTTTCTTATCATTTTTGGAAAAATTACAGGATGCGATGACCAAAAAGACAACAAAGGATTAGATGGTAAGTAGTTATCAAATGAAACATTATATTTCCACATGATTATTTCCCAAGTATTTAACTCATTAGCTAACTCATTAATTTGATCCATAGTATATGGAGTAATAATTTTATTGGGAAAAATTCCAAACACTCCCTTTGCTGCTTTTATTCCTTTGAGTATTAATTGTCCTACAGCCTCAGGATACCTAGTAAGAATAGTGTTAGGAGAATAAGATAAATGTATTCATAATAACGGACCTTCTTGCAAAATACTACTGTAGGAATATTTTTGTTGGTAGTACAATAAATAATAAAGGCAAACTTATATCAATTCTATCCAAATGCATATTTTCCATATATGTTTCAATGATTTTTAATGCCTTTCTTGCTTCAGGCATTGACATTCAGGGTGAATATGGATCTGATGGACCTTTTAGGATATCAAATAAAGGTCCCAACTCTCCTGTTGGTATACCTAGATAAGGCCTTATCCAATTTATGTCTCCTAATAACTTTTGAAAGTCGTTAAGTGATTTGAGTTGATCTACTCGTATTTGAATTTTTGGTGGACAGACCATGGTTGAGGATAATAGAACTCCTAAATAATTAATTGGAAAATTTAATTGTACTTTATCTATTGCTATCTCTAGATTATAATTTTTAATAAGTTTGTAAGTGTGGCATAACGTTCTAGCAATGTGTTTTTATCTTTGTGTGCTAATAATACATCATCCGTATAGTAAAATATTTGTAGTTCAGGATTTTGATTTCTAAGTGGCTGGATTACTTTGTTAACATAACTTTGACACATAGTTGGGCTGTTAGCCATCCCTTGAGGGAGTACTTTCCATTCATATCTCTGATATCCATTTACCAGATTTCTTTTTGATGACAAAAATGGGAGTATTATGGGGAGATACAGAAGGTTGTATATGTCCTTCTGCTAATTGTTGTTTGACCAGGTCATGGGCTGCTTGTATCTTTTCTTTAGTCAGGGGCCACTGAGGAACCCATACTGGCCTTTCTGATTTCCATGTAATTTTTATTGTCTCAGTGACCCCTCCTGAAAACCCAATCCATGTCTGTCTGTTCCTTGATCTATTTGTATTGGTGCTGCTATACCTTGTTCTTGTTCTCCTAATCTTTTTCCTTTCCTAAAACCTTGTCTAGCCATAATAGTGGACGCATTTGAATTGATGTTATTTGTTAATTTTAGTCCTAATTATTCTAGGACATCTTGTCCCCATAAATTTACGGGAAGGTGATCCAATACATATGGCTGTATAGTTCCTTCACATCCTTCAGGATCCTTCCAATCTAATACCATTGCACTTCTATGGGGATTATTTGCCACTCCTAGGCCTCGAAGCGTTTGAGTGGCTTGTTGTAATGGCCAGTGTTTTGGCCATTCTTGACAAGAGATGATGCTAAGGTCTGCACCTGTATCCAGTATCCTATTAAATTCATGTCCTTGAATATTTAGTTTTAGCATGGGGCAAGAATCTAAATTAAAAGAAAGCATAGCACAATCTACACCTGTGGAGCCTAATCCCCTGGAACCTCGTTCTACAGTATGACTGGAAAATTTATCATGTAGGCTGGGTATTATTAATAACTGTGCTATTCTATCTCCTGGTGAAATTACGGACATACCCTTTGGAGAACTGTCTATAATTTTTATTTCACCTTCATAATCGGGATCAATTACCCCAGGACTTATCATAAGTCCTTTTAGAGTAGAAGAACTGTGTCCCAATAATAAGCCTGCTGTTCCTTTGGGAAGAGGCCCTTTTACCCCTGTGGGAATGATCTGAACTCCCATCTCTGGAGTTAGTACTATTCTGGCGGAGGCACAGATATCCTATCCTGCACTTCCTCTGGTTTGTCTAAGTGAGGGATCTAATGGATAATGTGTCCTGGGCACTACCCTGATGGTGTTGCTGGGTTCCTCCAGTGCCCTGTATATTTGTGGTCATGGGCCCCGGAGCATTGGGCCCCCCTGCCCGTTTTTTGACAATGGAGCCCGATGCCTTTCTCCATGATATCGTGGATAGACACCTGGTCCTTGTTCATTTTTTGATAACAGAGTGAGCCAATAAGATGGAAGTTTGCTGGGGCCCCTTCGGCTGTGGCTCTCAACAACAGTCCATACCACACTCTTGTAGAAAGTCAGTCCAGTACCTCTCTCCAGGGAATGCATTTTCAGGAATAATTCAGCAAAGAAAACACCCAATGGCCAACATCAACTACACAACAGGAAGCATTTTATATGCTTTTTGTGTTTAATTCACTGAGTCCCCAAATAATTCTATGAGGTAGATACTATTACCACCCTCATGTTCCAGATGAGGAAACCAAGGCCCAGAGGAGTAAAGAAACTGCTCCCATGTCACACAGCTGGTTCATGTTGGAACATGATTCAAATTCATGGTATCAGATGCCAGAGCAAGAGATGTGACCTCAAAGTCACCTATGTAAAGATGTCCCTTGTGACAATATTTGCAGTAATAGAAATCTGTGCACAGTCTCTTACTCCCCTCACTTTCAATCTGTGGCTATAGTCACTTGAAATGAACTTCCAAGGCTTTTCAATCCTATCACTGCTTGTCCGGTCCCTGGTCAATTATCAACTCTCCTCAGGATTCCTCTCATTTCCAAATTAAAATTAATCCTGGACTGTCTGATGCAGTAGGACCTCATGATTGAGCTCTTGAAATGTGGTTGCTCCCCGTTGATACCTGCTATCCAATGTCATGTGAATTTACTAGAGTGAGAGACTCAGTGTGAAAAATAGAAATAAGGTATTGAAAATTTTTATAGTTACCATATATTGAAAATTATAGTGCTAAAGTTTGGATTTGGTTTTTACACCAAGGGATCATGTCAGAAACTTGGTCCCTAGTGTGGTGATGTTATCAGCAGGTGCGACTTACCACAAGTTTGGTATAGCAGGAACTCATTCCTAGCCCATCCCCATGGTCTGGCATCCTGTCTCTTCCTGTCATTTTGAAGCCAGAATTAGACAGGCAGATAGGCAAGGGTCAAATCCAGATAATGGAAGAATTGAAATGTTAATTCGTTTAGAACCTATCAAGGTAGCTTCCCACCTTTTGGTCATCCCACCAAGCATCTCCTAGGCCTAGTCACATACAAAGAGGAAAGAGAAAGAGATAAGGAGAAGAAAGTAGGAGAACAAAGGAAGCCTAGAACATATTTTTTTTAAAGGCAGAACATCTCACTTCTTGGGATACCAGGATACCAGCTATGGCCCCCTTATCCCTACTTGGAGAAGTCTATGTTACCCCTTTTTAAATAAACCCTGCTTTATATGCTTGCCTACGCATGCTTCTCTAATGTCATACTTCAACATGTGGGGAAGCAGGACTTGTCACTGGTAACCAATAGTATCAATTTCTCCCTCTTTCAAGTGCTTCTACCATGATGATACCTGATGGATGGAAGCCAGAAGAACTCTCACCAGAGCCAAATCCATGCTGCTGGAACTTTCAACCATCAAAACTGAGCTAAAGACCTTGAATAATTTTTCTTATCAAAATTATTTTAAGAGTTCATCTCACTTCTAGTCAGAATGGCAATTATCAAGAATACAAGCAACAATAAATGTTGGCGAAGATGTAAGGGAAAAGGTACACTCATACATTCCTGGTGGAAATGCACATTGGTGTAACCACTATGGAAAGCAGTATGGAGATTCCTCTGAAAACTTGGAATGGAACCACCATTTGACCTAGATATCCCACTCCTCAGTTTATACTCAAAGGACTTTAAATCAGGATA
Source organism: Marmota flaviventris (assembly GCF_047511675.1). Lineage (NCBI taxonomy): Eukaryota > Metazoa > Chordata > Mammalia > Rodentia > Sciuridae > Marmota > Marmota flaviventris. The sequence goes on from NC_092516.1 coordinate 31,173,443, forward strand.
CTACAGTGACACAGCCACAGCAATGTTTATAGTAGCTGAATTCGTAGTGGCCAAACTATGGAACCAATCTAGGTGTCCTTCAACAGATGAATGGATAAAGAAATTGTGAGGAAGAGATCCAAGATGGCAGGCTAGAGGGAGGCTGCATTCCTTGTCACTCCATGACCTAGGATTCAAGCAGTGGGAATACTGTTTCTCTGTGAGTTATTAAAGGACCCCTGACAGCTGCTCCCATGTAGGAATCCTGGCTGCCATGTCCACTCAGGTCCCCTGACCTCAATGTCTGTGCAGAACCCCCAGCATCAGTGCCTGTGCAGGATGCCCAGCTGCCACTCCCATGTGGGCCCCCATCTACCAGCATAGGGATCCCCTTTCACCTCCATCTTGAGACACTGTAACTGTTGCCATAGTTACTTGCACCTGGGGACAACTGGCAGGGTCTAGAGACAGCTACCAGCAAAAACACTGCATGCTACAGAGCAGCATTTCTGAGCATGCTGCCCAAGGCCACCACCTGGCCCTACCTGACACCCCATCTCTGAAAGCAGCTGCCTCTATTTTGAAACACTTTTGTTGCCATCTTTAGTTGGGGCAACTCCCAGATTGGGACACTGGCTGAGGCCTAGAAGCAATATCAAGGTAACTTTAGTTCCACAACTCCCCCTTCACCCCCACAGCCACTAATCTGGCACAGTGCTTGCAGCTATGTCATTGGTCAGTAGCTCACAAAGCCTGGTCCTGATCTGCCCAATGCAAAACAGATCTCCATGACAGGTGCACAGGCCCCAGAGTGCAACCCACAAGAATTCCAGAGAGAGAGAGAGAGGTTCCTGAGTGGGAAGTAGAAAGAGAGTGGGTGAGTGAGATAGAGTTTAGAGACTAAATTAGAGACCAGGAATTGTGAGGCCTACAGGTGATATAAGCAGATAAGACAAGGTGCCAACATCACATGAGCAGGCCCCAAAGCAGATCCTTGGGGTGCAGACTCCCAATAGGGACTGGCAAGGGCTCCACCCCACCTCCAGGAGTTCCACCCCCAATGCCAACCCTCCCACCCTAATAACCTTCACCATCCTGAGGGTGGAGATAACAGCAAACAACTGTCTATTGCATGAGAAGGGAAACAGGAAAGATACTGAATTCCCACAGAAACAATCCTTAAATTTTCCTTTGAGTTTTTTTCTTTTCTCTTTGTATTATTTTCTCTCTCTCTTCCCCCACCCTCACATCCCCAACATTTGTGAAACCAAGTACTTTTCATACATTAGGCTACTGAGGACTGGAATGTCTGAATAGTATACTACAATTGCATTGTATATACTTTTATCTCTTATTTTTACATTTTTAATTTTTCTTAATTTTTATATTTGTTTTTTATACTCTATTGTCTTCTCACTTGTCTCCCCAAAATCACTTTCTATCTTTTATCCTGCTACTAGCCAACTTCTTTTGATTCCTCTTTCATGCTTCCTAAGATCTATTAACTCTATGTCCTCACCTCCTACCTCCTTAACATCTCATCCTATACCCCACCCCTGGTTCTTTCTTTGTACACCATCAGAAACTATAGACCTTTTGCAAACTGACTGTTTATATTGTAGATAATCATTAAACTCACCATTTCTGTGTATTGTGACAAAACCACAAACACCTTAGTAGGATGTTTGGTTTAAGGTTTTATATTGTTTGTATTAGGATCTGTTAATATCAATCTCCCCCTTAAAGGAGAGGTATTGGAACCCTGCAGGGACAGTATAAGCCTATAGGGTAAAAACTGTAGCACCTCAGATCCACAGTGCTAGAATGGAAGATACAGGAACAACATGAAAAGACAAGGGAAGAAAATGCCCCAAACAAACCAAGACACTACATTATTCGATTCTATGACCAGCTCAGTAGAAGAAATATCAGAGAAGGAGTTCAGGATGCACATTCTTAAAATATTCTGTGAATTAAAGAATGATATAAAAGAGCAAATACAGATCAAAGAAAGATCATTTTAATAAAGAGCTACATAAGTAAATACAAGAAGCAAAAGATTAATTCAATAAGAAAACAGAGATTCTAAAAAAAAAAAACCAGAAATCCTTGAAATGAAGGAAACAATAAACCAAATTAAAAATTCATAGAAATCATCACCAACAGATTGATCACTTGAAAGACAGAACATCAGACAATGAAGACAAAATATACAATCTTAAAAATAAAGTTACCACACAGTGAAGATGCTAAGAAACCATGAACGGAACCCATCCATGAATTATGAGATAGCATAAAAAGACCAAATTTAAGAATTATTGAGATAGAGGAAGGCATAGAGTTACATACCAAAGAAATGAACAATCTATTCAATGAAATAATATCAGATTTTAAATTTTTAAAAATAAATTTTTAATTTTTAAATTTTAATTTTAAAATAAATTTTCCAAACATGATAAATGAATTGGAAACTTAAATACAAGAGGCTTACAGAACATCAAAATGTACAAAATTACAACAGATTTACACCAAGGCACATTATAAAGAAAATGCCTAGCAGACAGAATAAGGAGAGAATTTTAAAAGCCACAAGAGAAAATAATATGATTACATATAGGGGAAACCAATTAGGATCTCTGCAGATTTCTCAATCCAGACCTTCAAAGCTAGAAGAGCCTGAAATAACATATATCCAATTCTAAAAGAAAATGGATGCCAACCAAGAATCATATGTAGCAAAATTAAGCTTTAGGTTTGATTATGAAATTAAAATCTTCCATGATAAATAAAAGTTAAAAGAATTTACAACTAGAAAGCCTGTACTACATAACATCCTCAGCAAAATATTCCATGAAGAGGAAATGGAGGGAGCAATACCTTCTCAGCAAAGAGAGGTATTACACTAAAGAAAAAAACAATCAAAGGAGAAACCAAGTCAAATTAAAAACCAAAAATAAACCAAAATGACTGGGAATACAAATCATGTCTAAATTGTAACACTGAATGTTAATGGCCTACTCATTAATCAAAAGACATAGACTGGCACATTGGATTTTTTTAAAAGATCCAAAAATATGCTGCCTTGAAGAGAGTCATCTCATAGGAAAAGACATCCACAGACTGAAGATGAAAGGTTTGGAAAGAACATATCACTCACATGAACTGTGGAAACAAGTAGGAGTTTCCATCCTCAAATCAAATAAAGTAGACTTCAAGCCAAAGTCAATCAAAAGAGATAAAGAAGTCTATTTCATACTGCTTAATGGAACCATACATAAACAAGACATAACAATTCTAAGTATATATGCCCCAAACAATGGAGCATTTACATTCATCAAACAAATTCTTCTCAATTTCAAGAGTCAAATAGACCACAACACATTGAAACTGGGTGACTTTAACAAACCTCCATCACCACTGGATAGACCTTCCAAACAAAAGCTAAACAACAACAACAAAAATATATAAATCAATAGTAAAATCAATAACTTATACTTAACAGACATATAGAGAGTATTTCATCCATCAATGAGTGAATACACTGTCTTCTCAGCAACACATGGATCCTTCTCTAAAATAGACCATATATTATGCCACAAAGCAACTCTTAGCAAATACAAAGAAGTAGAGATACTACCCTGTATTCTATCAGATTGTAATGGAATGAATTAGAAATCAATGATAAAATTTAAAAATGAAAGCTACTCCAACACCTGGAGACTAATAATATGCTGCTGAATGAACAATGGGTTGTAAAAGACATCAAGGAGGAGATTAAAAAATTCTTAGAGGTAAATGAGAACACTGATACAACATATTGAAATATCTGGGATACTATAAAGGCAGTAGAAAGAGGAAAGTTTATTGCATGGAGTTTATTCCTTAAAAGAAGAAAAAGTCAACAAATAATTGACCTAACATTACATCTCAAAGCCCTAGGGAAAAAAAAGAACAAATCTACACCAAAAGCAGTAAAGACAGAAAATACATAAAATCAGAGATGAAATCAATGAAATTGAAACAAAAGAAACAATTGAAAAAACTGACAAAGCAAAAAGTTGGTTCTTTCTAAAAATAAATAAAATTGCAGACACTTTGCCATGCTAATGAAGACAAGAAGAGATAAAACTCAAATTTCTAAAATCTGTGATGGAAAAGGAAATATCATGATGAACATTACAGAAATACAGAAGAAATTGAAAATTATTTTGAAAACTTGTACTCCAATAAAATAGAAAATATCAAAGACATCAACAAATTTCTAGAGTCAAATATTTTACCCAAACTGAATCAGGTTGATATACACAAGTTAAACAGATCAATTTCAAGTAATGAAATAGAAGATGGCATTAAAAGCCTACCAACCAAGAAAAGCCCAGGACCAGATAAATACACAGCTGAGTTCTATAACATCTTCAAAGAAGAACTAATACCAATACTCCTCAAACTCATTCTATGAAACCAGTATCACCCTGATTCCAAAACCAGACAAAGACACGTCAAACAAAGAAAACGTCAGACCATAGATGCAAAAGTCCTCAATAAAATTCTGGAAAATTGCACACAAAAACGTATTAAAAAGATAGTGCACCACCATCAAGTGGGGTTCATCCCAGGGATGTAAGGTTGGTTCAACATACGGAAATCAATTAATGTATTTCATCACATCAATAGACTTAAAGATAAGAATTATATGATTATCTCAATAGACGAGAAAAAGCATTCGACAAAATACAGCATCCCTTCATGTTCAAAACTCTAGAAAAAATAGGAATCATAGAAAAATATCTCAACATTGTAAAATCTATCTGTGCTAAGCCCCAAGCCAACATCATTCCAAATGGAGAAAAAATGTATGCATTGCCTCTAAAAACTGGAACAAGACAGGGATGCTTTCCTTCACCACTTCTATTCAACATTATCCTTGAAACTCTAGCCAGAACAATCAGACAAAATAAATTAAAGGGATACACATAGGAAAAGAAGAACTCAAACTATACCTATGTGCCAATGACATGGTTCTATATTTAGAAGACCCCAAAAATTCCACCAGAAAATGTCTAGAACTAATAAATGAATCCAGCAAAGTAGCAGGATATAAAATTGATACCCACAAATCAAATGAATTTCTTTATATAAGTGATGAGTCTACTGAAAGAGAAATTAGGAAAAATATCTCATTCAAAATAGGCTCAAAAAAGATAAAATACTTGGGAATCAATCTAACAAAAGAGGTGAAAGACCTCTACAATGAAAACTACAGAACACTAAAGAAAGTAATTGAAGAAGACCTTAGATGATGAAAAGATCTCCAGTGCTCTGGGATAGGCAGAATTAATACTGTCAAAATGGCTATACTACCAAAACTGTTGTACAGATTTAATGCAATTTCTATTAAATCCTAATAACATTCTTCATAGAACTAGAAAAAGCATTCATGAAATTCATTTGCAAAAATAAGGGACCCACAATAGCCAAAGCATTCCTTAGCAAGAAAAGCAAAGCAGGAGGCATCGCTATACCAGATCTTAAACTATATTACAGAGCAATAGTAGCAAAAATGGCATTGTATTGGCACCAAAATAGTAACAAAAATGGCATTGTACTGGAACTTGTAGACCAATGTTACAGAATAGAGGACACAGAGACTAACCCACACAAATACAGTCATTTTATGCTAGACAAAGGCACCAAAGACATTCACTGGAAAATATATTGGAAAAAAGATAGCCTCTTCAACAAATGGTGCTGGGAAAACTGGAAATCCATATGCAGGAAATGAAATTAAGCCCCTATTTCTCATCATGCACAAAACTTAGCTCAAAGTGGATTAAGGACCTAGGAATTAGACCAGAGACCCTGTGCCTATAGAAGAAAAAGTAGGTCCTAATCGTCTTCATGCCGAATTAGGCCCCTACTCCCTTAACAAGACTCCTGAAGCACAAGAAATAAAGTCAAGAGTCAAGAAATGGGATGGATTCAAACTGACAAGCTTCTTCTCAGCAAAGGAAACAATATATAGAACAATATAAACAATATAAAGAACTCAAAAAACTTAACACATTGGGCTGGGGTTATGGCTCAGTGGCAGAGCGCTTGCCTCGCACATATAGGCACTGGGTTCAATCCTGAGCACCACATAAAAATGAATAAACAAAATAAAGATATTGTGTCCTTGTATAACTAAAAAATATTTTTAAAAACTTAACACAAAGAAAACAATAATCAGTCAATAAATGGGCTAAGGAGATAAAGAGACACTTTTCAGAAGATGATATACATCAATCAACAAATATATTTTAAAAGTTCAACATCTCTAGTAATTACAAAAATGCAAATCAAAACTATTCTAAGATTTCATCTCACTCCAGTCAGAATGTCATTTATTAAGAATATAAGCAAAAATAAGGTTGGTGAGGATGTAAGGAAAAAGGCACACTTTTATATTGTTGATAGGTGAATTGGTATAACCAATAGGGAAAGCAGTATGGAGATACCTTGGAAAACTTGGAATGGAACCACCATTTAACCCATCTATCCCACTCTTCAGTCTATACCCAAAGGACCTAAAATCAGCATACCACAGTGACACAGTCACATCAGTGTTTATAGTAGCTGAATTCACAATAGCTAAATTGAGGAACCAATCTAGATGCCCTTTAATAGATGAATGGATAAAGAAATTGTGGTATATATACAAATTGGAATATTATTCAGCATTAAAAGTGAATAAAATTATGGCATTTTCAGATAACTGGATTGAGTTGGAGAATATCATGCTAAGTGAATTAATCCAGTTCCCAAAATCCAAAGGCCAAAGGTTTTCTCTCTGATATGTGGATGCTAATCCATAATGGGTGTGCGGGTAGCATTGGAGGAATGGAGGAACTTTGGATAGGGCAAAGGGGAGAGAGGGGAAGGGAGGGGGCATGGGGTAGGAAATACGGTAGAAAGAGATGGACATCATTACCCTAGGTACATGTATGAAGACATGAATGGTATGACTCTACTTTGTGTACAATCAGAGAAATAAAAAATTGTGCTCCATATGTGTACTATGAATTGAAATACATTCTGCTGTCATGTTTAAATAACAAATTATAATAAATAAATAAATGCATTTTTAAAAAAATAAAATGATATACACACGATGGAATATTACTCAGTCTTAGAGAGAATGAAATGATAACATTTGCCTATAAAACCTGTTTTTTTATACATAAGAGCTAAGAAAAATATTCAACATCTTCCCTGTCAATGGGCCTGCTGTGACCTTTGCACAACCTTGAAGGAACATCTAAAGAATGCTGAATTCCTGATGGGTTTGGCTCATTCAAGAGAACTTATTCATTCACTTGTCTCAAGGCTGTCACTCCCTCCCTTCAGTGATCTGGCCAGTCCTGGGAGAATTAAGTGTCATTGAGGGGATTGTTAGGTCACACAAGGCAGATTGTTAAAACGGAGCTTTCTTTGTTCTAACTTGAATTTAAGGAATAATACTTTGGAGTCTCACCTGTAGAGAGGTAAGACTGCCCAGGACTTCCCAGTTATAACCCTGAAAAACTGCCCAGGGATCCCCCAGTTACATGATTTCAGGTGTTGGTGTATCCCCCATATGGTGATATATTTTCTTCTTTCACTCCGGCCTTTCACTTTTGCTTTTGGTTTCATATTATTACTAAAATAAATGCTATCTCATATAAAGAGAGTATCTTTATTGTCTATTGGATTTGACCTGTCAAATTCAACAGCTGCACACATACACAATGCTTTAATGTTACAATAATGTACCCAGGTTCGGAGACTTCATTATGGTGATGGACATATGATAATAGAAATTGCTACAGTTGAGTAGGGTCACTGATAACTAACTTTATCTGAAATTATTGAAGGAGAGTTGGAATTCGGAATTGGACAAATATTAGGAAAGACCATACATGCTTTAAGCAGAGAATTATGGGTGATTCTAATGATGGTCCAGAAGACCAGGAGATAAGGGAACTAGTCTCAGATGGAAATGAAGATCCTACTGGAAATGGGAATAAAGGTCACCCTTTTTATACCCTCACCAAGAGCTTGGCTGCACTGTTTCCATACCCTAGAGCTCTACAGAAAACAAATGGAAAGTGATGGACTAGTTTACTTAGTGGAAGGCATTTTTGAACAACCATGTATTCAGGCACCAGAATTGGTATTATTGGCCATGTTTAGTCAGTTTTAAAGTGAGATTGGAGAGCAAAAGGAAATAGATAAGAAAGATTTGGAAAACTCTCATTCTACCAAGGGAAAGAGCGGAAAAATGTGTACAGTGCAGAGAAGCCACTGTTTGTTAAAGAAATTAGCTTGGACAAGAAGGATCCAATTGCTTTGCATTGGGAGATTATGAAAGAGGATTTCAGGGTATCTCAGAAATTTGCAAGGTGGCTTTCCCCATCACCCACCCAGAGATCTCCCAGGGAACAATTGTTTTAGTGACCAAACCTGAGCTCAAAGACACTCACCTGGTGATAATTAAGAATAGTTCCCCAAAAGAGCTGAGGTCTTGGCCCTGGAATTCCCAGCTTCTTAAAATATCCATGTGAATAGGTCCCATATCTATAAAGTGGAAGAGAAATCCAGGTCAAGGGATTGTGACTGTGTGTATATAGCGGATCACAAGTCACTGATTCAAGAATGGGAACAGTGAAGCCAGGCAGGTAACATGTAGGCCATAAATAACAACAAAAACTCCAATGGCCCTGATTACATCTGCTCATCATCTCCCACATTCCCTGAGAGGACCCCAAAAGTCATAAAAATTAGCTCAAAGCAGCTGATTATTGTTAAGTTCCATCATTAGGCTTCCAATAAGTCCCCAAACATGAATTTGAAAATTCCTGAGCGATTCAGCCTAGATTGCTTCCAGGTCACTTCACTCACTGGTGTCAATTTAGAAGTTGACTTGATGCCATCATATTGTCCCTCCTATTGACCTCCAGTGGGGGCTGTCCCCACTCTGGGCCTTCTTTCCTCAGCAGAGAGGAATATTCTCCCAGTTTTTCATAAAACCTCTCTGGATGCCTTTTATTGCATCCCTGGTCCACATTCTCCCTTACTCATCTGCTGTAAGAGATTAAGAACACTGGCATACAGGAAACTGTTGAGTAAGAATAACCTGCTGGGCAGGTATATTTAAAGACATGTGCAATCTACTTCATGGATGTATTTATATATTAGACTCTTGTTTCTGATTTTGTTCCAAAAAGATGAGGTCATTTTAAACAGATTGGTTATCACAAATACAGAATCCCTATGGCAACCTTCAAAAGTAACCTGCTCAAAGAAATTCTAGTATTGAATAGAATGAAATTAAAACCTTTTAATCCTTTTAAAATATCAGAAGTGAAAAATGTGCTGTGATAAAAGCTGAATCCTAGCCTTTTCTTCAAATATTTAAACATAATTTATATTTTCTATTTCTTCACATGATGGAGTTACTTTTAATAATGAAATTGAAAATTATTAATATGCAAAACACTCAAAATAATATTCTATTTTCACATTATTATGAAAACCTTATTCTTCTTAAAAGTAAACCTGGGTTATAAGTCAAACATTACTTATAGGGGAGCATCTCCTTCCCACAGTCCAAAGCTAAATTCTCTTTTCCCTTGCTCCCTGATGCCAGAAATCTCACCACTCAAAGGAATTCTGCTCCTAGTTGGTTTTGATTCATGTTCCCATACTGTAAATGAGAAGAGAAAGATATTTAAAATTCAATTCAGGGATCCTTCCTTTGGAGGCTGCCTATAGATTTAAAATCAGGGAAGAAACAAATATCTATACTATTTTTAACTTCTTAGAATTAGGAGGGGATTGTGATGGAAAGGAACAGAAGTCAAAATTATCCCAAGTCTTCTCTGCTCAACAAATTCCTTGCCTTAGAGGTAAATAGTTCTGGATATGTAGGATGAAGGAATTGAGTTTTAAGAGGGAGGGTGTCCCAAGGAAATGGAACAGAAAAAGGGAAGAGCTAAATTTGAGCCTGTGATAGCATCTAGTGTGAACTTATTACATGGTGTAAATGGTGTTGGTAGGTAGGGAAGAGAGAACAAAAACTTCCTGTTCCACAGGAAATAAGACTTCTTCACATCTCTGGCAGCATGTATGAAACAGGCAACACCAAGACAATGAAACAAAAAGCCATGAAGACCCCTCTTACCCCCAGAACTCTGAGAGATTGCCAATGGTGCATCCTACTGCACCCAGTGACCAATTGATTGCAATCTATCTCTGCTTGATCAATCAAGGTCTAAATTGAGCCTCAGTCAGAATATGATCAGTGAGATACTGGCCATTGATCAGAGGCCACACTTTATCATTATGGAATATTCACTGGTATATTATAATCATGTGAAAGGTTACTGATCTCTTCTGTCAACACTTCTCTAGTGTTTTAAACATGAATAGATGGTGGGTTTTGTCAAATGCTTTTTCTGCAGCTACTGAGATGATCATGTAATACTTGCTCTTAACTGTATCCATGTGGTAAATTATATTTATTGATCTGCATATGTTGAACCAATCTTTTATTCCTGGGATGAAACTCACTTGATTATGGTACACTATCTTCTTAATGTGTTTTGGAATGTGGTTCACCGATATTTTATTAAAAATGTTTGCATCTAGGTTCACCACGGATATCTACCTGAAGTTTTCTTTCTTTGATGTGTTTTTGTCTGTATTTGGTATCAGAATGATACTGGCTTCATAAAATGAATGTGGTAGTGTTCTCTTCCTTCAGTATTTCATGGAATAATTTGAGGGGGATTGACATTAGTTCCTTTTTTAAAGGTCTTGTAGAACTCAGCTGAAAATCCATCTGATCCTGGGCTTTAATTTCATTGCTTGATATTCCTGTGTTTAACTTTGCTATATTCTCATGGTTCAATTTGTATAGGTCATATGTCTCTAGGAATTTATCAATATTTTCAAATTTTTCTAGCTTATTAGAGTATAAATTTTCAAAATAATTTCTGATGTACCTTTGGATTTCAGAAGAGTCTGTAGTGATATTTCTTTATTCATCTCTAAGTTTGTTGATTTGGGTCTTTATTCTCTTTCTTTTTGTTAATTTGGCTAAGTATTTATTAATCTTGTTTATCCTTTCAAAGAACCAATTCTTTGTTTCATTGATCCTTTGTTTTTTTTTTTCATTCTCAATTTCATTGATTTTGGCTTTGATTTTTAAAATTCCTATCTTCTACTGATTTGAGTGTTAGTTTTTTTCTTCTTTTTCTTAGGACTTGAGGTGTAACAATTGTTTATTTAGTATTTTCTGGTCATGATCTATTAATATTTTTCTTTATTATTGACTTTACTTTCAAGATACAATCTATCTTCAAAGTCTAATCTCTTGGTGATATTTTCCATTCAATTTGAAATTTCATTTATTGAGTCTTTCATTTCCAGTATGTACAATTGGTTATTTTTCTTCTTCTTTTCTTTTTTTGTGGGGGGTGGATGGGTAGGGGGGTTCTGGTGATTGAACCCAGAGGTGCTTTACCATTGAGCTACATCCCAAGCCCGTGGGGATTTACATGTTTATTTTGTGTTTGGGGTTTTTTTTTATTAAGATAGGATCTCACTAAGTTACTTAGAACCCTAAGTTGTTAAGGCTGGCCTTGAATTTGCAATCCTTCTGCCTCAGACTCCCAAGCTTCTGGGATTAGAGGCATGTGCCACTTTAAACTCCATTTGGCTTCTTTTCAGAATCTCTCTTTATTGAAATGATCTTTCACTTCCTGTATTTTCTTTCTAACTTCATTCCTAACACCTTTTTTTAGTTCATTAAACATTTTAACTATAAATTTTCTAAAAATTTTTTCTATATTTCTTCTACTATGTTTTTTAATAGAATCAGGTTTTGAGGTGTTGTGGGATGTTTGGGGTGTTTTTATTTTTTATTACTTGTGTATCTACCATCTGTTGGGATGATTATCACCTTTTCTTTTATGAAAGGGACTATTTGGTGAGTCTCTTTCTCTTAAGAGCCCCAAGCTGGGTGAATATCTAGGTATTGATATTTTACTCAAGGTATGTTTTCTGCTGTTCCCAGTATCAGCACCAGTTTTAAATACACTAAATCTTATTTACTACATTCACTTCAGAGTAAAGTCATAAAAAATTTGGGAGAAGCAAAAAAAAAATGTTGATAGTATTATGATGTTCCTCTAATCCAGATATAAACATGTAATGATGTTCTTACCTATAAGCATGAACAGAACAGCACCCACCTCAGAGTTCTGTGAGAGTAAAATTTAATGGATGCTTATCAGCTGACGTCCCATAGACCCAACTACTTGGTAAGCTGAGGCGGGAGAATTGCTTGAAGCCAAGGGTTCAAGACTAGTCTGGACAATATAGCAAAACCCAGTTTGTCTTTGGGTCTCTTCCAAAAGCAAATGATCCTCACCTATCTTAATAATCTCATTTGGAGTGCCAGATAGGCCCAAATCATCATGGCTATGATGATCAAAAGCTTTCTTTCTTTGATTCTCCCTAATTTCTCTTTGATTCTCCAGTTTCACCCTTAACATGCATTTCTTTATTTCTCTCTAGATCCTTCATATATTGTGCTGGTGAAAGAATCAAAGTTGATACTATTTGAAAAGAAATCCCTCTGTAAGTGATGGGGAGGCATTCTTGTGGAGAGCTCATGGCTGCCCTCCCACTCCAGGCACCATCCATGCACCTTATTGGGCAAAACAGCATCAATCTCCTGCGGCAGCCTCTTCTAAACATCAGGGTGAGTGGCCAGTTCATACCGAATGAGGGAGAGAGTGTTGGCAGTGAACTCAGAGCCACCAGAAATAAAGATAATTGGCTGGGACAAGAGCTAAAAGAAGAGGAAACATTCCAGGAAAATCAGGCCAATGTTGAAAACCACAGTTTAGATGAGGGGAAATCCAAACGAAGCTCCCACCCAAATATCTGGGGAGAAATATGGAAAATCAATTTGGAGTTATTCTGGGAGTGGTTTTCACTCCTAGATCCTATAGAGCCAAAATAAGGCAAAATTGTTTCCATGCAAGTTGTCCCAGGGCCTACACTACTCTAGCCTGTCTGCTCTTCATTATGTCATCCTCACCACCACCACAAGCTGGGTCTTTTCAAGACATTGTGTAACTATGGAATGACTATGGAAGTACTTTAGCTATGAGTAAAATATGGTGGCTTTGTCCTTCAGGGAGAATTTAAATTATTCTACCTAAAATATAGCAGGAAAATCATTAAGAGAGTTTGTCAGGCTAAGGTCTCCTTGTATGGAGAATTAAAAGATCTTCCATCTCAACACATTTGCAGGAACTTCAAAGAGATGTATTGGGCTTAGGAAAATTATTGCTACTGGAATATGGTCTAACTTACAAGGGTCAAACCCAAAACAAACAAGAAACACATGAGTGTTTTATTAAACAAAGGCTTTTTCACTCAGTTGTAAGGCTATCTGGGAGAAACAGCTTAAAACAAAGTAAAAATGTGAGTCACAGGTTACCTGAAACTTCTAAACCTGGGAAGAAACTTGTTCTGTCCGAATGAACTTTTGTCAGAATGAATTTTCATCCCTCCTCCCATGTAGATATTTTCAAGTTTAAAACTAAAAACTTTCTAGTCAATATTTATATAAAGACTATGTACAAACATGAATGCACCACAGTGAATCTCACCATCAAGTGCCGCAGTCTGGCTGAGCACAAAATCACGAGCCACTCACAGCCTTGTAGATTCAAACAGCAACTCTTTATTCTCGAACTGTCACTGGCACTCTACACGCACGTTCTGGGAAAATTCCCACCCTCCACCGGGCTCTGCATACGAAGTAATCTCTGAATCCCGCGAGAACTCAACGGGAACTCAAGGAGCGGGCACCTGAGGCAGCAGGATACGCCCTATCCCCAGCAGGATCCACCTTAAACCTGGAACTGCCCTATTCCCAGCAAGATCGACCCTAAACCCAGATCCACCCTAAACCCGGATCCACCCTAGTCCTTGAGCAGGGTTACCTTTCTCAAACATTCATGCAATGTCACTGCAAATGACCTGGGTCCAAGGCAAGCCCATTTCCACAATGGAGAGTCCTCCCTCTAAGCAACATTGGGTAGGCTGACAAGGAAATTGCCATGCGTCATTCCTACTTGGCTATGGCTCTCAGCAATCAAGTATATCCCACAAGAAATAAAAAAAATAACTATAAGTAAATGGCAGAAAGATCAATAGAGGGAAGGGAGTAGGGGATGGGGAAGGAGAGGTACTGGGGTCTGAACTACAGCATGAAATATTCCATGTTTTTATTATTATGTCAAAACGGGTTCAACTCTCATGTGTGACAGAAAAGTACCTAGAAAAATATTGATATAAAGGCTATAATTTGATAAAAGGTTGAAATGTTGCCTTTCCAAAATCTTCTATCTTTCATGACAAATAGGTAACACAGAATTGGCCCTTACATAACAGTTTCTTGTTCTTTGTTAGCTGATGGACTTTTTAAGTCTTGAAAGAAATCAAACTGATAATATCCCCCTTATATTTGATAATGTTTTCAGTTGTTGCACAAAAATAAAGTAGTCTTCAGATTGTTCCTAACAAAACAATAAAATCAACTCTTAAAATTAAAAAACAAGAAGATGGCCACTGCGTACGGGGGTTGCTGAAGTGCTGAGCGTGGTGCTCAGAGCAGCGGCTTTAATAGAGATTTCGCACAGTCTGTTAGAGCTCCTTTCACCATTAATCTGTAGCGGACCACTTTGCCAAGCAGCAGGAAGAACAAAGAAATCGAAAAAGAGATGCTTGGCTCCCGGACGCTTGGCTACTCAGAGCCGTGGGCGCTTTGCTCCCATCTGCTTCCTCTTTCGCTTCGCTCCGGGCGGAGAAGCTGAATGTGTAATCAGCAGTGGATTGTAAGTACCAGAGGCAAAGAAAGCTCAGTGCGCCCCGCCTTTTTTTCTTTTTTGAATGTTTTTTATACAGGGAGAGTTTGTGGATTGGGATTGTTGGCGGGGCTGTGGTTTCTGTGCCGAAAATCCACTCCGCGGGAGCCGCCATTTGCTTTCTGCTTGCTGTCTTGATGGCTCTGTATACATTGTCCGACAGCAGCATCTAGAGGTTGGAGCTGGGCTGCGTGCCGAGCCCTGTCCTCCAAAGGCTGGACTGCAGCCTCGAGCGCCTCGGTGGCCTGTTCGCCGCTGCACCTTCTGGCAGAGCCTGCTCTGGGGTCGTTCTGCACCCCCCTGCCAGGGGACCCGTGCTCCGGAGGAGGGGGACGGAGAGCCGCAGCGGCAGCCGCTTGGGCCCCAGGGGCCGGGCACCGGGCTGAGGAGCTGCGGAGGCCAGGGCGGCTCTGCTATGGTCGCAGATGAGCGCGGCCCAGAGGCGGAGGCGACGGCGGCAGGGTTTCATTTCTAGAAATCAGGACTGGAAACAGAAGCAGCAGTTTGTATAATCCCAAGAACTTGCTTATGCCAGGAAGCTGTAAGGGCAACATGAATATCATTGAGGAGATCTAACATGGTGGCAGGCGCAGAGAGATCAAGTCTCTGACATCTTCAACTGCGTGGGCATAGGGAGCCGTAAACTGTCTAAATGCTGTTTGCTCAGGATCACTAGGCAATGCTGAGCTGACGTGGATCTGGGGTGTACAGGCTGGGCCCCTCAGAACACACACACAGAGCCCGAATCGGAGGCAATTAAGCTCCGGTTCGCCTGCTTCGTGTGACTCAGCACTAATGATCCCACTGAAATAATTGGTCGGCCCTTAGGAACTTACAGAGGTAAAAGCCAACAGAGCCTTCATAGGCAGTGGCCACAGAACTGAAACGGGGATTGGGAGAGACAGTCAGGACCCACCCGTTGCATTGGTCACCCAGCAAAGGGAACGAACGGTCACCATTTGCATGGGATACCACCATGGCAGAGAAATGGTGTCATGGGCGGAGGAGACAACTGCATTGAAACCAGCGCAACAGGTGTGTAATCCCCTAGCCATCTCTCTCCACACAACGGGGAAAGCTTAAGGGCCACTCCCAGCTCTCCTGTGAACGCAATAACCAGACTGAGGGAATCAGGAGTGGCGCAGGACTCGCGGCGCGGAACTCCCGGCTACCGCTCCCACCAGTGCTGACAACTGAGGTCTCTTGCACCAGCTACCGGGGGCGTGGCTACAGGAGGGCAAGCAAATTCACTGGGGGATCTCAGCCCCAAGCTCTACAAACTTAGGGTCTGAGGGAGGCAAACAGGGAGAGTGAGCCCAGGTGTTCATGAAAACAGGGCTCCCAGGAGCAGCAGACCTGGCGTGTAGCCAGTATTGTGGTGAGTGCCACAGGTGAGCACAGCCTGGCTTGAGGAAACACAAGACAAGGCCCTAGACACTCAGGATTGGAGACCCGCCCAGTCTAGGAGAAAGAGCTGCTGCACAGTGAATGGTTCCCACCTATTGAGAGGAGAAGCTTGGCCCAGTGGGCACAGCTCCACCTACTGGAAGAGAAGTGAATAGAACTCTAGGACTGCATTTATTATTATTATTATTATTATCATTTTTTTTCTTTTTTTTCTTCTGTTTCTTTCATTTTCAATTTTTATTTGTTGTTGTTCTTTAACTTTTTTCAATGTTTCTAATTTTTGTTAAAATTTTTTTATTTTTTATTATTATTATTATTTAAATTTTAATTTTCATTTTTTTATTATCATTATTATTTTTGTTAAAAAATTTTTTTCGTCTTTTCTTTCTTTCTTTATTATCTAATCTTTGTTATTTTTGTTTCTTTTGTCTTTTCATTTCTTTTCAATTTTCTTATTCCCCCTTCCTTGAATTCTACCTGCCTACTCTCATTCTCTTTAGTGACTTCTTCCCTTCCCTTCTAATATCCTTCCTCCCAAGCATCAAATAAATTTATAAGAGTAAAGAGTAACTCAGAAGTCAAACAGAACAAGAAATAACATGAGCAGCATAAAAAAGCAAGGAAGAAAAGGAGTACAAACAATGAAGGACAGCCTAAATATTCAGGAGGACCTAGAGTCAGCAGAAAAATGGTCATATAAAGAACTCAAGGAATACCTTAGACAGATGGAATGGAACCTTAAAGAAGATACGAGACAGCAAATCCAAACAGTGAAAGAACACTTTGAAAATGAATTACATAAACAGATAAAAGAAGAAGTTAAGCATCTTTACCAGGAGATAGAGATTATTTAAAAAAACCAAACAATAATTCTAGAAATGAAGGAAACGATAAACCAAATTAAAAACTCAATTGAGAGTATCACTAACAGAGTGGAGCAAGTAGAAGCCAGAACATCAGATAATGAAGACAAAATATATCATCTTGAAAAGAGCCTAGCCATCTCAGAAAGGCTGGTTAAAAACCACGAGAAAAACATCCAAGAGATATGGGATAACATAAAAAAACCAAACCTACGAGTATCGGGATAGAAGAAGGTACAGAGATTCAAACCAAGGGAATGAGTAACCTGCTGAAAGAAATAATTACAGAAAACTTTCCAGAAATAAAAAAGGAAACGGATATACAAATTGTAGATGCATACAGGACACCGAGCACACAAAATCACAGTAGACCAATGCCAAAACACATTGTTATGAAGATATCCAATATACAGAACAAAGAGAAAATATTAAAAGCTACAAGAGAAAGGAGGCAGATTACATTCAGGGGTAAACCAATAAGGTTAACAACGGATTTTTCATCACAGACGCTGAAAGCGAGAAGATCCTGGAACAACATATTTCAAACACTGAAAGACAATGGATGCCAACCAAGAATTCTGTATCCAGCAAAATTAAGCTCCAGGTACGACAACGAAATAAAAATATTTCATGATAAACAAAAGCTAAAAGAATTTGCAGCCAGAAAACCAGCATTGCAAAGCATCTTGAGCAAAACACTACAAGAGGAAGAAATGAAAAACAATAACCAAAACCATCAGTGGGAAGTGCCTCTATAAAGACAGAGGGTGGGGGGAAAGCTAACCATGGAGAAACAAACTAAATTTTTAAAAAAAGAAGATAAATAATCAAACATGGCTGGAAGTACAAACCATATATCAATAGTAACTCTAAACGTTAATGGCTTAAACTCTCCAATAAAGCGACATAGGCTGGTAACATGGATTAAAAAAACAAATCCAACAATATGCTGCCTCCAGGAGACACATCTGATTGGAAAAGACATACACAGGCTGAAGGTGAAAGGTTGGGAAAAAATATACCACGCACATGGTCCTCGTAAGCAAGCAGGGGTGGCCATCCTCATATCGAATAAAATTGACTTCAAGACTAAATTAATCAAAAGGGATAAGGAGGGACATTATATACTGTTAAAAGGAACCATTCACCAACAAGACATAACAATTATCAATATTTATGCACCAAATAATGGTGCTGCGACATTCATAAAACAAATTCTCCTCAAGTTCAAGAATCAAATAGACCACAACACAATAATTATGGGTGACTTCAACACACCTCTCTCACCATTGGACAGATCCTCCAAACAAAAGCTGAATAAAGAAACTATAGAACTCAATATCACAATCAACAACCTAGACTTAACTGACATATATAGAATATATCAACCATCATCAAGTGGATATACTTTTTTCTCAGCAGGACATGGATCCTTCTCAAAAATAGACCATATATTATGCCATAGGGCAACCCTCAGTAAATATACAGGAGTGGAGATAATACCATGCATTTTATCTGATCATAATGGAATGAAACTGGAAATCAATGATAAAAGAAGGAAGGAAAAATCCTACATCACATGGAAAATGAACAATATGTTACTGAATGATCAATGGGTTACAGAAGACATAAAGGAGGAAATCAAAAAATTCTTAGAGATAAATGAAAATACAGACACAACATATCGGAATCTATGGGACACAATGAAAGCAGTTTTAAGAGGGAAATTCATCGCTTGGAGGTCATTCCTCAAAAAAAGGAAAAACCAACAAATAAATGAGCTCACACTTCATCTCAAAGCCCTAGAAAAGGAAGAGCAAAACAACAGCAAATGTAGCAGAAGGCAAGAAATAATTAAAATCAGAGCGGAAATCAATGAAATTGAAACAAAAGAAACTATTGAAAAAATTAACAAAACTAAAAGTTGGTTCTTTGAAAAAGTAAATAAGATCGACAGACCCTTAGCCATGCTAACGAAGAGAAGAAGAGAGAGAACTCAAATTACTAACATACGGGATGAAAAAGGCAATATCACAACAGAAGCTACAGAAATACAGAAGACAATTAGAAATTATTTTGAAAACCTATATTCCAATAAAATAGAAGATAGTGAAGACATCGATAAATTCCTTAAGTCATATGATTTGCCCAGACTGAGTCAGGAGGATGCTCACAACTGAAACAGACCAATAACAATAGATGAAATAGAAGAAGCAATCAAAAGACTTCCAACCAAGAAAAGCCCAGGACCGGACGGGTATACAGCGGAGTTTTACAAAACCTTTAAGGAAGAATTAATACCAATACTTTTCAAGTTATTTCAGGAAATAGAAAAAGAAGGAGCTCTGCCAAATTCATTTTATGAGGCCAACATCACCCTGATTCCGAAACCAGACAAAGACACCTCAAAGAAAGAAAACTACAGACCAATATCTCTGATGAACCTAGATGCAAAAATCCTCAATAAAATTCTGGCGAATCAGATACAAAGGCACATCAAAAAAATTGTGCACCATGATCAAGTAGGATTCATCCCTGGGATGCAAGGCTGGTTCAATATATGGAAATCAATAAATGCTATTCACCACATCAACAGACTTAAAAATAAGAACCATATGATCATCTCAATAGATGCAGAAAAAGCATTCGACAAAGTACAGCATCCCTTTATGTTCAAAACATTAGAAAAACTAGGGATAACAGGAACTTACCTCGACATTGTAAAAGCTATCTATGCTAAGCCTCAGGCTAGCATCATTCTCAATGGAGAAAAATTGAAGGCATTCCCCCTAAAATCTGGAACAAGACAGGGATGCCCTCTATCACCACTTCTATTCAATATAGTTCTCGAAACACTGGCCAGAGCAATTAGACAGACGAAAGAAATTAAAGGCATAAAAATAGGAAAGGAAGAACTTAAATTATCACTATTTGCAGTGACATGATTCTATACCTAGAAGACCCAAAAGGGTCTACAAAAAAACTACTAGAACTAATAAATGAATTCAGCAAAGTGGCAGGATATAAAATCAACACGCATAAATCAAAGGCATTTCTGTATATCAGCAACAAAACTTCTGAGACGGAAATGAGGAAAAACACTCCATTCACAATATCCTCAAAAAAAATAAAATACTTGGGAATCAACCTAACAAAAGAGGTGAAAGATTTATACAATGAAAACTACAAAACCCTAAAAAGAGAAGTAGAAGAAGATCTTAGAAGATGGAAAAATATACCCTGTTCATGGATAGGAAGAACTAACATCATCAAAATGGCGATATTACCAAAAGTTCTCTATAGGTTTAATGCAATGCCAATCAAAATCCCAACGGAATTTCTTGTAGAAATGGATAAAGCAATCATGAAATTCATATGGAAAAATAAAAGACCCAGAATAGCAAAAGCAATTCTAAGCAGGAAGTGCGAATCAGGTGGTATAGCGATACCAGACTTAAAACTATATTACAGAGCAATAGTAACAAAAACAGCATGGTACTGGTACCAAAACAGGAGGGTGGACCAATGGTACAGAATAGAGGACACAGAGACCAATCCACAAAGCTACAACTATCTTACATTTGATAAAGGAGCTAAAAGCATGCAATGGAGGGAGGATAGCATCATCAACAAATGGTGCTGGGAAAACTGGAAATCCATATGCAACAAAATGAAACTGAATCCCCTCCTCTCGCCACGCACAAAAGTTAACTCAAAGTGGATCAAGGAGCTAGATATCAAATCAGAGACTCTGCGTCTGATAGAAGAAAAAGTTGGCTCCGATCTACATATTGTAGGGTCGGGCTCCAAATTCCTTAATAGGACACCCATAGCACAAAAGTTGATAACAAGAATCAACAAATGGGACTTACTTAAACTGAAAAGTTTTCTCTCAGCAAGAGAAACAATAAAAGAGGTAAATAGGGAGCCTACATCATGGGAACAAATTTTTACTCCTCACACTTCAGATAGAGCCATAATATCCAGAGTATACAAAGAACTCAAAAAATTAAACAATAAGAAAACAAATAACCCAATCAACAAATGGGCCAAAGACCTGAACAGACACTTCTCAGAGGAGGACATACAATCAATCAACAAGTACATGAAAAAATGCTCACCATCTCTAGCAGTCAGAGAAATGCAAATCAAAACCACCCTAAGATACCATCTCATTCCAGTAAGATTGGCAGCCATTATGAAGTCAAACAACAACAAGTGCTGGAGAGGATGTGGGGAAAAGGGTACTCTTGTACATTGCTGGTGGGACTGCAAATTGGTGCGGCCAATCTGGAAAGCAGTATGGAGATTCCTGGAAAAGCTGGGAATGGAACCACCATTTTACCCAGCTATTGCCCTTCTTGGACTATTCCCTGAAGACCTTAAAAGAGCGTACTATAGGGATACTGCTACATCGATGTTCATAGCAGCACAATTCACAATTGCTAGACTGTGGAACCAACCCAGATGCCCTTCAATAGATGAATGGATAAAAAAAAATGTGGCATTTATACACCATGGAGTATTACGCAGCACTAAAAAATGACAAAATCATAGAATTTGCAGGGAAATGGATGGCACTAGAGCAGATTATGCTTAGTGAAGCTAGCCAATCCCTAAAAAACAAATACCAAATGTCTTCTTTGATATAATGAGAGCAACTAAGAACAGAGCAGGGAGGAAGAGCAGGAAGAAAAGATTAACATTAAACAGATACATGAGGTGGGATGGAAAGGGAGAGAAAAGGGAAATTGCATGGTAATGGAGGGAGACCCTCATTGTTATACAAAATTACATATAAGAGGTTGTGAGGGGAATGGGAAAATAAACAAGGAGAGAAATGAATTACAGTGGATGGGGTAGAGAGAGAAGATGGGAGGGGAGGGAGGGGGGATAGTAGAGGATAGGAAAGGTAGCAGAATACAACAGTTACTAATAGGGCATTATGTAAAAATGTGGATGTGTAACCGATGTGATTCTGCAATCTGTATTTGGGGTAAAATTGGGAGTTCATAACCAACTTGAATCTAATGTATGAAATATGATATGTCAAGAGCTTTATAATGTTTTGAACAACCAATAAAAAAAAATAAATAAATAAAAATTAAAAAACAAAGTGTGGCCCATAAACCAGCTGTATCAGCAGCACCTGGGAGCTTATATGAACTGTAGACTCTCAACCTTCCCCCACCTGATCACCAAGTCAAAACCTAGACTTTCATATAATGATGTGATTCAGGTGTACAATTTCACTTAGGAAATGGGGATTATATTTTTGAGAGACATCAAGTAATAGAAGGGCTGGGGCACTTCAAAATGGATGATTCCATGATGTTACATAAACTATAGAGCAAGAAAAAAAGCTAGAAGGATAGTGACTGATCCTATTCTAACGAATGAAATTAAAATAGCAGAAGAAAGAAGGTGTCAATAGAAGGGCATTGGGCATGAAATAAAAAAGAACAGGATCCAGTGAGTGGAATTAGTTCAATCAGGGCCTGAATATTACCTACCTTAGTACATACCCCTTCTCTCTACCCTACTTCACGCTCATCAACAGCCCTTATGATTGTAATTTGGCCTCCCCCCTTTCCTTCCCTTTCTGAGAAGGAGGCAGAGTCAGGCCTGGGTATGTTTGATCAGGAATCAAATTGGTTCTTTAAAACACTTAGAACCCTGCCAATCCCAATCATATAATCCAAAATGAAGAAAAAGGCACAAGTGTAAGAAAGGTCTACCCATGAAGAATTCAGTGAGGCTGTAATTGGTAAATTTGACTAGTAAATCCATTCCAGTTGCCACAAACTTCATATGACTGAATTGAAACTGAATCATAAAGTCAAAGTTAAGAATTCTGCTGGTCAGTACTGTACCCTGCAGCCACAGGTAAATCATAATCCATCAAACTCCACTCGGCACATATCAATACCACACATATCTAGTGGTAATTGTATTCAGCAGCAGAGAAAAATAGTGCCTTTATCACAGAAAGCTGAATGAGACCAGAGAGAGACAGAGATGGATAGGCAGATGGTCAAAAGCAGATGCAGACATGGATATATTCACATTGGTGTATGGTGTCAGCCCATCTCTGCTCTAGAACCCATTTGAAAATATGTAGGACTTTTGAAACATGCCGGTCAAACCATTGGTAGTTTGAACTTGACCATAATGGAATCATTGTATTTAAATCAAAGAAATAGGCTCTGTTTCAGATTTTTTTTGAGGAAGAAAGGCAAGACAGAGCCAACCTATGTATGTCAGTGCATATGGATAGACATAAAAATATGTGAACTCCTCCCTCTGAACATCCTTGGTTACTTTTATGGGACCTCACATCTTTGGTATTCTGGGAGTTAATTATGAGTTGCAGAAAATCCACATGATGCTAGAAACGGAAAGAGAGATTTCAAAGAGAAAAGGTCAATCTGGTTAGAAGTCAACCAGGAGTACAAAACTTAACCTCTGGACCCCTTTTAAGTCCAGAAGTTAAGTCCAGAAGTCTGACTAGGATTGCCTGAGTCACATGTGGACAAAAACACTCATCAACAAACTTTGGAGACTAGGATGTTTCTCTGAATGAAAACCAGCTATAGTGTCCAGCGGCTACTGGTGATTGGTGTCCCTGCTACTGGTGGTTGGTGTCCCTGCTCCTGAGTTTCCCTGGCTTCTGAATACAGCTTCTTGGATAGAGAGTGGCTGGCTTCTTCTCTTGTCCCACCTAGTTGCTTGGGAAGAAGGGCCAGACTTTCATCCTTTCTATTATCCTGCCTTAATTTTTCATCATATTTATCTATTGCCACTTCCAACTAATTACCAGGTTTTGTATGAGCATCCTCAAATACTCAACAAACCCAGAACACTATAAAATTTTCAGTGACATCTGACCTGCAGACATTCTAGTGCTGGCCACCAGGACGCATGAGCCAAAGCTGGGTTGGTCAGCTTGCTGCCTCGATACCCATAAAACTGTGCCCCCACCCAGGGCTAGGAGAGGGCTCAAATTTAACATGGACCAAACTCCACTAGGTAGCCTAAGGAGTTCTTCCATTGGAGACTGTGTCAAATAAAAGCTTTGGAAATGAAATAATTCTTTGCCATTATATAATCTGGGACATGATAATACCAGTTAACATAATTTTTAAACAGTAATTTTTATATTTGACCATTTTTTGAAGAGAAGCAAAGCTTTTATTTCAGCAATACTATGCCACGGTCACTAATTTTCATTTCTATTGCAAATGTTAATCTCTCTCTCTCTCTCTCTCTCTCTCTCTCTCTCTCTCTCTCTCTCGACTCATTCTCATATCAATTTTCCCAACCTGTACCCTCTTCATTTACCCCAAAACATAAACACTTTCCTTTCTCAACCTACAGTTCTCCATCTGCCTTTAACAAAACATGGAGGCAAGTGAACATCACATGTATACAGACTGATAAATTGTCACAACATGGACATCCTCATGTCACACCACCACATTTTACCTTCTGGTTATCTTCAAGGTGATTTTCTTTCATCCTTTTTACAAAATTTTTTGAGAAAATTTAGAGAATCACTTGGAAAAAGATGGAGATATTTAATATCTCATAGAGTGGGATAGGGAAATGAAAAAAAAACTTTAATTAATATGCAAAATTTTCCCTGAAGGAATTACACTTTTCTGAAACACTAAGAAGAGTAAAAGTCATCATGGTTTTCAACCAGGACCCATTCCCTCTGTAACCTTTGCTTGAGCTCCAGGCCATTGGCTGAGCAAGGGCACATCCACACAAGGGGCCCCCTACCATAGCAGTGAGACCAGTAGCTGCCCCCCCCCGCCCCGCCCTTCAGAGTGGCCAAAGAATCCAGAATAAATTCCCTGACCTCTTACTCTTTTATCCACTGGACAAGAGTCTTTTGGATAAAACAGAGCATAATCTGCTGCTGCAACTCAGTGGTTAAGTGCCCCTGTACATTGTTTTTCCAATTTACTGTAAATCTAAAACTATTTAAAAATAAAAATTTTACAAGTACAAATAAATCAAGGCTCAGAGGAGTAAAGAAACTGCTCCCATGTCACACAGCTGGTTCATGTTGGAACAGTATTCAAATAAAGGTTTAATTTCTTTTTTTAAACCGTGAGAGCCTACCCGCCAGTTTGTAAAGACAGAATAATATTTTTTCACAAGCACTGTTTTGATCATCTCTGGATCCGTGACCACCAACACAGGCTGTTGACCACTTCCAACCTGTGCTAGAAAATCAGACTGATTAAACCTAACAGTCCAGATTCTGCAGTTGGAGCCACACCTGATGTTGCACAAGACACAGCCTCGTCCTACAATCCACGGCAACATTACTTCCCAGTTCAAGTTAGTAGTTCTGACCACTTAAGCCACTGGAGCCTTCACAAAAAGATAGTGTTACATAGCTCAGGCAGGAAGAGGCAAAGACAAAATAGTTCTTCAAATAGATCATAACTAGAAATTACATGGGAACTTTTGTTAAGAACAGATGGTGCATAGATGGGTATCACCTATACCATTCTCCATAATTTTTATATGCTTACACTATTTCAATAACTGGGATGGGGGTATAGTTCATTATTCTATTACTAGAGTGCTTACCTAGCATGGGCAAGACACTGGGTTGGGTCCCCAGTACCACAAAAATTAAAATATTTTAACACCTAAACAACATATTTGATCAGTGAAAAGTTAAAGAAATATTGGCTCTACCCATAAACCGTATCCTTAATAGGGTCACTTTTCTATATTTTTCATGCTATTATATTTAATGAAGCCAAATCACTGTCCACAACAGTCTAAGTAATTTATTTATTTTTAGATAAATTGGGTTTATTTTTATTGTTTTATTTCTTACATACATGACATTAGTGGAAGGCATTACAATCATAATTATCCTTTCACTAACTTTATTTTTTTTTAGAGAGAGAGAGAGAATTTTTTAACATTTATTTTTTAGTTTTCGGCGGACACAACATCTTTGTTTGTATGTGGTGCTGAGGATCGAACCCAGGCCGCATGCATGCCAGGCTAGTGCGCTACCTCTTGAGCCACATCCCCAGCCCCTCACTAACTTTAAATGATATCATGTCTTTTCTTCTTCCCAAATGTCCCAAGGATTCCTATCACCAAGAATAGTGAGTAAGATCTTCCATTAGCTGCTCCCTGGTCATCACCCTGAATATGTTCCTTTACTTTGTCTTGTTCATTCTGTTCCAGGGACACTAGCCTTTCGGTTCTTCACATACCATATGTGTGTCTCAAGGCGTTACCATTGACTGCTCCACTGACTGGAAAACAGCATCCTAGAAACCCTTATCCAGGAATTTGTCCTTGACTTCATTCAGGTGTTTGCTAATCCTTAATGGCTCAAAGAGGATGTCCCTAACTACCTTATCTACCACTCTTAAGTTCCTTACTCTGACCTATGGTCTTCATAGGACTTAGGACTTTCTAATATGATACTTTAAATTAATTGAACTATTTTTTATTGTCTATGTTCTCTCTTATTATCTATAGCAGGGATATTCACTGCTATATCAGCAATATTTGGAATAGCACATAGTAGCTTTTAGGCAAAAAAAAATGTTGATTAAGTAAATGAAAACTATCTTTCCTTGTAGAATTCACACAAGTTGTGGAGAGAATTCTAATGATGTTGTCAGCAATATTTAATGCAATAATGAAAAATGTTAATTTTCAAAATAAACACTTCAAATATGGAAGGAGAAAAAAATTAATTATGCTGATAAAATGTGATATTGGTTACACAAATATTTTAGTGCCTGTTACAAAATTGAGCATTATTTATTTTACAAAATCTCCTTTGACAGTTTTGTGAGCCAATGTGCCTGTGCTACCAATAATTTAAATCTGCTTCATCTTAGCATTAACAGCATGATTTTGGAATGATTAAATCCCTCATTTGCATTGACAGAAGAACCTGGTAAGTCACATGCTTTGTATGATATAAACTCTTTACTCTAAATAACCTAATTATTTTGTCTTTGCACATGTATATTCTTGTCACATGAATTCCTCTATCAGTTTGACAGGTTTTTCCTTTAATGTTCCTGATCTTTCACAGTCATTTTCCCTTTTAATGCATTATCTACTTATAGGAAATAGGTGTCAAGACGTAAAATCCCTATAAACTTCATCCTGTAGAACCTATTACTGGTGTCATAGTGGCAATGGTGGCTGTTTAAAATAATACTTGAATAATTGTTTTTAAGACATATTGGGGGGGAGTTAAAAAGTTGAAGACAAACTATCAACTGGTCTCAAGTAATAATGTTGCAAGGGGCAGTGGTAGATGAGCCATAGGAGATTCATCGCTCTGTGCCCTGGCCTTTAATAGGCCATGCTACCTCAGCAGAGCATGCGGCCAGCCCTGCAGTTTCTGAGGATTCATGGGAGGAGAAAAGGAGGGATTAAAAAGGGAAAGACTTCACTGAATTGCTTCTAATAAGTACAAAGATTGCACCTCTTCTACTGCTCCCAGAAACCTTCCAGCAGCTCTGCCAGGGAAGTTGGGCCACCCTTCAAAGTCATTATTTACATGAGCCCAAAGGAATCTGCATAAAAAATAGACAACATCACTTCTTCCAAGTCAGTAGAATGAGATAGAAAAGGAAATGCCAGGCACTAGACAGAAGGTGAGCCTGGGAGTCCTTGGGCCATCAAAGCCTAAAAAAAAAAAAAATCATTACCTGCAACATTCTCAACTTAATTCAGGGTCTGGACCTTGACATCTGGTAACATATGGGACCTTGGCAGGACCAGACACCAAAGGCTTTTCAACAGAGAGCTGCATCCCAAGAACTCTGGGTTAAGATTTTCCTCACATACCGAGGTGCCACATCCTAACAAATCTACCCAAGGGAAGTTTCCAGAATACTCACCTTCACATGTTCCCATATTTCTTATAACACTCTTCACCAAATTTCCACATGCCCCGGGAACAGAAAACAAAACTCTGTTATTCCAATGTACTAACCATAGCACCAACGGGGCACAAATGATTGGAATATCATGAGAGCAGGCTGACTACCCCTCATTGCAAGTTAGAGGGCAGCTCATAATCAGGGACATCTGAGTGGACAGGAGAGAAAATACAGGAGATACTGGAAGTGGGTAAATCAGTCCTTCTTGAGGTTTCTTGTGACTTTGTAGACATGGCAGGGATTGTCCTCATCTGTGAACATGAAGCAACTGCTTGTCTATCTAGGGTGTTCTGGCTTGTGAGTCTGTTGCCTCTAACATCTGCAAACCTCTGCATTATCCCCTCTGTGGGAAATCAAAGCTGAGGGACAGTGAATGAGATTTCCAGGGACATGCACACGTCTCCCTCCTTAGGCATGCTCTTATCTTACCTCATAAGCTCTCTCTCTCAAGTAGAGTTAGGAATCTGAAGACACCAGTGGACGGTTTGGTCCACCAGACTTATGTACATCATAGGGATGGTGTGAAGTCCTAAAAATCTCAGTACTTCCTCCTGAGGAGCAGCACTTTGACTGATAGAACTAAGTGGATCTTTGCAACCATGAGAAGCAAAACAGGGAGTTGAGCAAGACTCACCATATGATAATCCAGGGTAGTTCCCAAAAGTGGCAGAGGTTTTGGTCCCAGAGTCCCCAGCTTCTTAAAATGTCCATGTGAGGAGGCCCCATACCTAAACAGTGAAAGAGAAAGCCAGCCACAGAGACTGTGACTGTACGTGGGGCTCGCTTGTCACAGACTCAGGAACCAGAACAGTTAAGCCAGGGAGTGACATATAAGCGATAAATGACAGAAAAAACCCCAAGGCAATAATCACATGCACTCACCCTCTCCACCTCCTGAAACTCATGATTAACTAAAAGCACCTGAACTCTTTATTCTCCCATCCTAAAGTGAATGCATGCTAAGCGTCTCCAAACTAGAGTGTTCCTGAGAGCTTCAGACTGGAATTCTGCCGGGGTATTGCATTTGTTTGTGTCAATTTAGGAAATTGATTATTCCATGAAGTGATGATTTTCATTCATGGACTAATGATTGAGATAGAACTGGGAAGTTTTTTTTTTCTCCTGCTCCAATGATAAGATTTTGCTTAAGTGCATCTTCTCAACATCACGATATCATGAAGCACCTGTGGTAACATCGCTCTTATAGTTTGTTCTGAGGCTTTTATAATTTTCTTTTCCTCTGAACCATATTCCTATTTTAGTATCTGGCCTTTGTCAGATCTGTCTTCCCAGTAAAATCCAGGAGTGCTCACAGTGCTCTTATTTGTATAAAATGACAACTGGGTCCATGGCTTCCTATGACATCAGAGAAATCTGAACACCTTCAGAGATACCCAACTCACTGTTGTCAGAAACTCTGTATTATTTGATATACAGGGAAGGCTAATTTCCCATATTTCCCCTGAGTGACACTGCACACAAGAATGGGTGACCAATGCTTGCTTGTAAGCACAGTGGCAACCGTGCTCACACTTATCAAGAGGGTCAGTCACAAAGCCATTCATTTGCTGCCTCCGTCCATCAACTACCTCTGTATGAAAACCCATTAGGGCTGGTGCTCCCTAGGCCAGGCCTGCCTGCAACTCATCATCCTGTTCTGAGCCCCACAGCTGTGGGTCCTGGATCCTGAAAGCCTCTCCACTCCACCGTGACTGACATAGAGCAGACTGGGGAAAGAAGAGAGACAGAGGGAAGAGGCTGCCAGCAATGCCAAGGTTGGTCCCATAGTGGCAAATGGGGAAAGTATGAAAAGGACAATGAGCCCCAAGAGATCTTTCAGCCACAAGAGAGGTGCCCTCTGAAAGTTGATGTTCCTTCCTATTGATAGCAAGAGACGCACTGGCAATATCAAACAAAAAACTGTGAGGTGTTCCAGATGGTTGAATTAATACCTGTTTCTTCTTTTCCAGAGGTGAGCCTTTAAAGCAGTATAGGTGTCTGTAAAAATCCAGTAACTCTAGTAAAATATCATAAAACCAAACCAGATCATTTCAGGAAAAGTCATGTGTTTGAAGGATCCACAGGCGTACCTCTGCAAGGCCCAGCTGGGCTCTGGTAACCCTCCCCGATATTTCTGACAGCTGTCTCTGCTCTAAAAGTTCAACATTTAGAGATAAATAGTCCTGCATATTGCACGGTATAGAAATTGAGTTCTAGGAGGGAGTGGGGGTTCCAGGGGAGATCATATAAAAGAAGGAAGGTGAAGTGTGACCCTCCCACCAGGTATGGAATTCACGGTGGAGCTTTTCATAAATGATGCTGGAGGATGGGAGAGAGGGGAACGGTAAACCTCCACATACACAAGAGAGCCACACATCTTCTCCAGCAGACATAATGGAGAAGGTAAAGATAATGAGACAAAAACACAAACAACCCAGTATTCCCAAAGGGAATGGAAAAAGGGATGAGGTTCCCACTGCACATGGCAATGAGTTATTTGTAATCTGCCTCTATTGTATCTGGGTCATTGGTCTGGGTCTAAAATTCAATTAGATCATCCCTAGCAACCAGTTTTGTCAATAACCTCCCTAGCCACAGGAATAGGAAGTTGGGGAGCAGGTAGGAGCTCAAGGATCTGCTGAAGATCAATAGGAGCTTGTGTGTTTCTAGCAACTTCTCCTCCATTATCTCTTTTGATCTTCCAAAGAGATAAGGGAAAGAAGGGTCTGATTACCACCCAGTTCCAGGGTTAGAGACAAGAAGAGCCTGAGTAGCTACTCACAGACAGAGGAGCACAGGCTGATTACCAAGAGGATCTAGGTCTCCATGGAGACATGGGGGATCAGGTCCATCACTGCTTTCCCTCCACAATTATCTATGCTGAGTTTTTCTGTCAGCTGCAAATGAAAACCTTTAGGGCTGCCCTTTCAAAGTTGTCCCTGCAGAGCTTCTTCTGTGCCCAGACATATTCAGTGAGGGCAGCCTGCATTCTTACATTATGGAAGAGGAGGTGGGGACAGGACTCCAGCCAAGAGAAGGCCCATCTGTGCACCACCAAGAGTTGGAGGGGTCTGATGCCCTCTGCACCCTGGCAGTTGGTAAAGGGTCATAAATACCCTTTCTCTGACCTCCTCTGAGTGCATGTTCTGTGTAAAATCAATAAGCAATTCTGTCAGTGTTTTCCTAAGACCAAAGATCATTTAGTCTTATTAGAAATTTAAGTGAACCCACTGGCATTAATTTCCTCTAACCTGCACTGACTGGTCACCATGGATCCTGTCATTCCAAAATGTTTGAATTCAATCCAACAAGTCACATCTACAAATCATTACTCAAGTGGTTTCTTCAGCCTAGAATGACCCTGTGCCCCATACAAACTTCCTAATCACCCTTCAAAACCAACTCAGGCCTATAATCCCAGAAGCTTGGGAGGCTGAGGCAGGAGGATCACAAGTTTAAAGCCAGCCTCAGCAAAAGTGAGGCATTATGCAACTCATTGAGGTTCTGTCTCTAAATAAAATAAATATAAAAAATATGGCTGGGGATGTGGCTCGGTGGACAAGTGCTACTGAGTGCAATCCCTGATACAAAAAAACAAAACAAAAAAAAAAACAAACTCAGGCACAAAACCAATATAGTAGAGAGTTTCTGTACCAATCTCCTATCATGTCTTCCTCTGAAGATTTTTCTACCCCTCTTCCCCCCTCCCAGTTTTATTATTGACCTCTCTGCCCTCTGCCCCCTTTGAGGACTTCTATGAATATTTCCCTAACCCGATTGTGAGATTATCAAGGAAATTGGGTATCATTTACTGTTATGTCCCAAGTTCCTAGCAGAATTCTTGATACAGAGTTGAGTTGAATTGGATGAGATGGCTGGGCCCCTGCATGCCTTCCCCTATAAGTCCTTGGCAACCACTCTACCTACCAGGATACTGAGTACAATAGAAGCTATCACCTATGCCTCATCCCTTGTCCCTGTATGTTCAGGTGGATCCAGCAGGGTTCTGTTGAAAAGGCCCTTGAAGCAGAGACTGAACATGGAGGAGATGGAGCTGACAGCTGAGTGAGCGCCATCAATTCATGGTGCTCTTTGGGGAGTCTCTCAAAGGGGTCTGCCATGGACAGGAATTTAGAGAGATTCTGGAACAAAGAATGGCCCTATATCTCTGGCACACTGAGAAAAAGGACAGAAAAGGGGAAGAGCAATCTGCATGGCCACTTGGACCCCAAACACCTTAGCTACCAATGGAATGGAAGATGTCATTACAGGCAGCACACACAGCACATTGAAATCCAAAAATATGATTCCAGGTTGGGTAGGAGGGTGCGAGGGTCAGAGACAGTGGGTTCCAGTTTTTGATGAATGATGATTACTCAAATGGATGGTGAAGAGACCTGGGAAACTAGTCAGGGGGAGTCATGTAATTGATATCTCTGTCACTTGTGAGCTTCCCACCACATCTCCAATGGTAGAGACCCCACAAGTGAGTGTTTGGAAATTACATAAGTACACTATCATCATCATTCTGACTTATGTCCTGTATGAGTTTATTCTGAAAAAGCATGATTTATGCCAAGAAAATAACCTTCATATTTATTAATATACAACAAAATTAAAGACACTTGAGCTGCACTTGGCATATTTTCTTTATCTTTTCTCATCATTTTCAGCCTTTCCACAGAAAACTATAGGAATCCAAGTGCCCTTCCCACATTGACAAAAGAATCATACACACATCCATTTTGGCCTCCTTTGAGTGCATATTCTGTGAGAAGTTAATAAATACCTCAATCAGTGTTATTGGTAAGTCCAAAGGTTACAGATCACCACTCCCATCTCATTCCATTATTCAGGGTTTAAGTATATGGGCTATTGAACAGTGGCAGCTGGACATCTCAATAGTAAATATATTAGTTCAGAACCATCTCTGCTGCTTCCTTTCTTTACTCTGGAGCTTGTCATGCAGTGTTAAATGTTGACCATCATAGTTTGTCACTTTTCAGTCAAAGCTTTCTCCACAGCTGCTCCTTTAAAGTGTTATAAACAAATACATCTATTCATCCATGCATTGATTCAAGGCCAAGGGGAGGTGTTGTACCAGGTAGAGTCTCCTAGCACATAGTATCCTTACCCAGGAATAGCCTCAGGTGGAGTGGCAGACACATAAATGGGTTCAGATGAAGCCAATCTGAGGCATTCCTGTGCAACGTCTGGAAAAAGGGAGCTCTGCAGAGATGTGATTAAGGACAGAAGCGGCAGTGATGTTGGAAAGGAAAGCTGGGAGGCAATCACCAGGCATGGTGGGTTGACAGCCCAGGAAATTCTTACACATGCCTGACTTCTCTCCTTGACTTTAAGGGACGCTGTTTCATAGAGTGAGGCTACTATCCCTGGTTTGCAGAGGTAGAAACTGAGACTCAGTGACTGCAAATCGCTTCGCAGCAGCTGTGGATCACAACAAAGTAGGATAGATAAAGCTGTTTGAAAACCTATCTGTTGCTCGTCATTCCTCAACACTTGCCTTTCCCTGACAGGGTCACCATGAGAAATAGCCAGACCCATGACCACAACACCAATTGGTTGAGATTCTGTTCCTACCCCCATGGATACTCCCTCAGAAGCTCCCCTGTGGCACTTTCAGAAGAAAGAACCCATCTCTTTCCCTTCTCCCACTTTCTCCCCCAACTTCTCTATGTCTCTCAGCAGGGATAAAAGGGAGGCAAGTCAGGGAGATACTGAAGGTATTTATGTGTAGGATCTCCCTCTATGATCCTCATGAGAGGGGTTCACAGAATGCATTCAAACAAGGTCAGAGTGTCATCTCATAACCACTGACAAGTTAATCTCCATGCCTTCCTAATTCTTTTGGAAATGAAACTCCTATGGAATTTTATGTTTTCTTCTTCCTTCAAAGCATATATTTACAAATATTGTATTATTACCAACTCCAATGTAACAATTCCTCCGCCCTAGTCACCTCGGGCCCTAATTAGAGTGCTTAGACTCTATATCAAAAGCAATAGCTATAATTACTTGGGATTAAATGTAGCAAGAACTATTTCCCAACCAATGCAAATGGTCTTACTGTACAGGGAATAATAATAAAAGACATATTCTTTGTGCCATTTAATTTCCCAGAAGCAATATATGCTAACATAAAAAGTTTGCACACTGACAATTTAATTGAACATGCACAGGAAGATATTATGGGTTGGAAGAACACCCAACAACTCATTGCTGTATTGAAGCACCTCCACATACTTTTAGAGGTCTGTTCTGAGTGCTGAGGATATAAAGATGACCAAGATTCAGGTGTTCTGGATGAAAATAATGACAAATAAACAGATAACTACAGTACAGCAACCATTCAGGTATGGTAAAGTGTTTTCATCAACATTGAATGAATTTCTCAGCGTTTTTTTTTTTTATTTCAATGTGGAATCTCAAATAATATTCACAGGGCATTAGGTTCAGATTCCATCATTGGATTCAGAGTGTTGTAACCATCAACATGAATCTGATATTTCCATTTACATCATTAGCCCAAATTTCTCTCACTCTCAAGAAAACTGTCCTGACTTCCACTGGTTAAGAGTTTGTTCTCAGTGTGGGAAGGTAGGAATATGTTGGAATGATTTGAGTGTTACATTCAAATTTCACAATTTCTAATCGTGACTATGCAAAAATAAGCAATATTTTAAATGCAAATAAAAATTGTTTTTCTAACTCTGTTCTCAAGAGCTCATACTCCCCAGTAGGGCCAAATTTGATCTGGCTAATTTGGGGAACCACATGGTATCTACCTTTGATTGCTACAGGAGGGAAGCAACTGACTCTTGTGGGTCTCATCGTTGGGAAGCATGAGACAAGTGGCAGGTCTCACAGCATTCTTTCTTGGCATTGGAGGAAGTAGGTTCCTCACATCAGTGTCACAATGGGTTGGCTGGGCTGCATGCCTGCTATGTTCAAGACATGTGCCAAGCACTGCTTACAAAAGGCAGAATCCTTGTTCTCATGAAGTTTAACAAGTGACAGGGGAAAGAGATGTTAATCTAACAAGCACACAACAAATACTTAACTAGAAATATAACTACCATATGATCCAGCATCCTACTGGACATTTATCCAAATGAAATGTAATGTGTCAGAGAGACATTTGCATTCCCATATTTATTGCAACATTATTCATGACAGCCAAGAATAGAAATCAACTTAAGGGTCCATGAAGTACTGAATAAATGAAAGGAAAGGTGTAATGTATACAAGGGAGAATACTATTCACCCTGTCATTTGGGACATCATGGATGTGACTGAATGACATTTTTTCTTTACAAAACCTTCTGCCTCAAATTCTTCAAATGAAAAACAGATTTATAGAGAAATTGGTACTGAGGAGTATGGTCATTACTGCTAAACTGCAAAAGTGGAAGCAGTTTTGGAACTGCAAAATGACCAGAGATTGGGACAGTTGGGAAACAGCCAGATCAGAACATACATAGGATCTTGAGGTGGGGAATGGAAAACCTTAACAGTATTGAGGGGAACT
Organism: Marmota flaviventris; assembly: GCF_047511675.1. NCBI lineage: Eukaryota > Metazoa > Chordata > Mammalia > Rodentia > Sciuridae > Marmota > Marmota flaviventris. The sequence continues at coordinate 31,209,159 of NC_092516.1, forward strand.
CATTTCAGGAATCCAGTCACCATGGACCCAAATCTGTCATCATACACCCGATCCTGGGAATATATCTTCATTCTTCTTCTAAGTCTGAAACTTTCAACTACATGTTCTTAGTTCCATGTATTAGAATAACATGAGATGAGTTCAAATCTTTCAAAGTTGCAGACTTTGAAGTCAGAGAATGAAAATAAAGGTAGTGACTGAGACCAGCAGTGAGCTAGAAGGTGTCGAAATTCAATAAAGTCAACAAAGAGGATGTGTATTTAATAGCTTCTTACAATACTGTCTCACTAGCAGAATTCTGGTTGAATATTAAACAACAACCTCAGATGACCACAAGAACCTCAGAAAGTTCAGACTATAACCAGTTCGGTTATGGTAAGAATGGAAATTTGCCTCACCCAGGAACATGCTGTTAGGCACTGCTCTAGAGCCTGCCACTAAAAGTCAAGATTTCATTAACAATTTTTCACAGATACCATATATCAAAATGAATTATAAAAGTCAGACTTTGACTCACACCAGTGATGCCACATATCTCATAGTTTTCTGCATGTTTTTCTGCCTTCTAGATATAATCCTTATTGATTATTAACCAACCATCTCACTAATACATAAACATTAGGAAATTCATATTTTAATCAGACTAATAAGGCCCTTTGAGATTGTGAAATCAGCAGACTCTAGAAAAACACTATCAGGAGGACTCCATTTGTCACAAAGAACAGTTAAAACACAAATTTTATTTGCCAAAGGAAAGGCCCTGTGGAACCCTGCAGAATTATAAATGGTTCACACCCCCATTAAATTTTCTGGGAGATGTAATCAATATAACCCAATGGTGATGAATTGTAATGGCAACAACAAAACAAGAAAGTTTCAGATACTTTACAAGAAAGAGGAGAGGGCTTCATAGAGTGAAATGGATACTACTATTTTTCTAAACATTAACATAAAAACATATGAAATTATCCAGAGTTTTGGTAAAAGTAAATATATGAATAAAACAAAAAAATCTATAAAGTAGTAATTTGGGTTGGTAGCTCTATGCTTTATTCTTTTATAGGGTATCAAAGCTAAAGGTTAAAAATGAAGATAAGTCTGGGCTGTGGTTGTGGCTCCGAGGTTTGCCTAGCACGTGTTGGCACTGAGTTTGATCCTTAGCACCACATAAAAATAAAAGAAAGATTGTGTCCACCTATAACTAAAAAATAAAAATAAATGAAGATAAATCATGTTAAATGAAATAAGCCAATCCCGAATTGTCAAAGCTCAAAGGTTTTCTCTGCTAAGTGAAAGCTAATCAATAATAACACAGGTGGTGGGGAAGCAAAAAAGGGGGAAAAAAAGAAAAAAAACAAAAGAGAGAGGAAAAAAGTAAGGGAGAGGTAATTACATCAAAATAAAGGAAAGATCAGTATAGTACATGAAGAGGATTGAGGAGGAAGAATGAGAGACAGAAATGAATCTGACTGAACTTGGAATGTGCATGCATGGGTGTGGCATGGTGCATCCCAGCACCACATGTATCCACAAGACATTAATTTTATAGCAATAAAAATAAAATGTAAATGGATTTGTGAAGTGGAGGAGGGGGGTCCATGGAGGGGAGTGCTGGGGACAGAATCAGGTTAGAGTCCATGCTTTTGTGATTATGTCAAGATGTATCATAGTGTTGTATCATTTTTATTAAAAAAAAGAAATATTATCCCAAAATTTAAAATAAAAATAATAGCCAAAAAAGAAGATGAGTCTCTCTTAATTGGTACAATATGTAAAAATGTAATCTGTGACATCAATCACATACAGAGACTGTACAAAGCTGTGAAGGAGTACAGGTTTCCTCTGCAACTGAGATTAAGTTGAAATCAGTTTAAATTGCTCTTCATAACATTAAGATGTCTTGTGTAATCACCAATATAACCACAAGGAAAACAACTATCAATGTACCCACTAGGAAACAAGAAAAGAATCCAAATATGTTCCTACAAAATAGTAATGAGGCACAAAGACTGGAAAGGGAAAAATGAGGGTACAAAAAGCTCCAGGAGATGGAGAAGACAAATTACCATATTGTGATGCTTACTTCTTCCCACCATTAATTATGCCAAATGTAAATGGATTAAACTCCCTAATCAAAAGATATACATTGGCAGATGAATAAGACAAACAGAAAACAAATGGATTCTAAGAAAGACTTGGTTTAGATCTAAGGACATGAATAGGTTGAAATTGAAATAATGAAAAACAAGATGTTTTACACAAAAGTACAAACAGAGCATGTTGGGCATACTAGCACCAGACAAATCACCTTTAATTCAAAACCTGTTGCAATGAAAAAAGAAGAACATTTTATGATGATAGAATGGTAAATTCACAAAAAGATATATATCAACTATAAACTAATACAAAACAAATATCAAGGATCCCAATATATGGAACCAAAATTAACAGAATGAAATAGAGAAATAGAGAGTTCTATAATAATAGCAGGAGACATCAATAGTCCACATTCAATAATGGACACAACAACATTGAGTACAGATATCACTGGAACAACTCTACAGATTAATACAACCTGATATGCAAGAGGACCCATAAAGATAAAGCAAGACTTCACCCTCAAAATGTGGGTGTGCATATCTTCCTCAAGAGCACATGGAAAGACACATCAAGGAAAGAAAACTTCAGACAATATCCCTGATAAATATGATGCAAAAATTCTCAATAAAATTTATGCAAGTTGAATAAAAAATATATTAAAAATATAGTGCACCATGAAGAAGTGGGGTTTATCCTAGGGATGCAAGGTTGGTTCAACATTGCAGAAAGCAATAAACATAATTCATCACATCAATAGATATAAAGATAAGAATCATATAATTATCTCAATAGAAGTAGAAAAAGCATTTGACAAAATAGAGCACCTCTTCATGTTTAAAACACTAGAAAAACAGGGATAGTGGAAAAGTTATATATGCTAAACCCAAGGACAACGTCAACCTAAATGGAGAAAAATTGAATGCATTCTCTCTAAAAATTGGAACAAGACAAGGATGCCCTCTTTCACCACTTCTATCCACCATCATTCTTGACATCCTAGCTAGAACAATTAGACAGAAGAAAGAAATCAAGGGGATATGATAGGAAAAGAAGAATTCAAACTATTCCTATTTGCAGAAGACATGATTCTATATTTAGAAGACCCAAAATATTCCATCAGAAAACTTCTAGAGCTTATAAATGAATTCAGCAAAGTAGCAGGATATAAAATTAACACCTCCAAATCAATTGCATTTCTATACATCAGTGATTAATCTACTGAAAGAGAAATTAGGAAAACTACCCCATTCACAGTAGTCTCAAAAAAAAATAAAATATTTGGGAATCAATCTAACAAAAGAGGTGAAAGACCTCTACAATGAAAACTACAGAACACTAAAGAAGGAAATTGAAGAAGACCTTAGAAGATGAAGGAAAGATTACCCATGCTCTTGGATAGGCAGAATTGACAGAATGAAATAAAGAAGTAGAGAGTTCTATAATAGTAGCAGGAGACATCAATAGTCCACATTCATAATGAACAAAACAACATTGAGTAAGGTTATGGTCAAAATGGCCATAAAACCAAAAGTGCTATACAGATTTAATGCTATTCCTATTAAAATCCCAATGATGTTCTTCATAGAAATAGAAAAAGCAGTCATGAAATTCATTTGGAAAAATAAGAGACCCAGAATAGCCAAAGAAATAATTAGAAAGAAAAGCAAAGCAGGAGGCATCACAATACCAGACCTTAAATTACACTACAGAGCTATAGTAACAAAAACAGCATGATATTGCCACCAAACCATACATGTAGACCAATGGTACAGAATAGAAAACACAGAGACAAACCCACATAAATGTGTTTATGTCATACTAGACAAAGATTCCAAAAACATTCAATTAAGAAAAGACAGCCTATTCAACATGTGGTGCTGGGAAAACTGGAAATCCATATATAGAAAATAAAACTAAACCTCTATCTCTCACCCTGCACAAAAATCAACTCAGAATGGATCAAAAACTTAGGCACTAGAACAGTGACCCTGCACCTAGCAGAAGAAAAAATAGGCCCAAATCTGCACCATGTTGGCCTAGGATCTAACTTCCTTAACAAGACTTCTAAAGCACAAGAAGTAAAATCAAGGACTAATAAATGGGATAGATTTAAATTTAAAAGCTTCTTCTCTGCAATTAAACAATCAATAATGTGAGGAGGGAGCCTACAGATTGGGAGAAAAACTTTACAACATGCACCTCTGATAAAGCATTAATCCCTAGGATATATAAAGAACTCAAAAACTTAACACCAAAAAAAAAAAAAAAACCCAATCAACAAATGGGCTAAGGAACTGAACAGACACTTCACAGAAGAAGATATACAATTGATCAACAAATACATGAAAAAGTGCATGACATCTCTAGCAATTAGAGAAAAATCAAAACTACTCTAAGATTTCATCTCACTCCTGTCAGAATGGCAGCTATTAATACAAACAACTATAAGTGTTGGTGAGGATGTGGGGAAAAAGGTACACTCATACATTGCTGGTGGGACTGCAAAATGGTGCAAACCACTATGGAAAGCAGTATGGATATTCCTCAGAAAATTTGGAATGGAACAACTATTCCACTCCCCAGTATATACCCAAAGGACTTAAGCAGCCACATCGATGTTTATAGCAGCTCCCCTAGCATGCATGAGGCACTGGGTTTGATTCTCAGCACCACGTAAAAATAAAATAAGGATATTGTGTCCACCTAAAAACTAAAAAATAAATATTAAAAAATAAAATGTGGTATATATATACAGTGTAATATTACTCAGTCATAAAGAAAAATGAAATTATTGCATTTACCATTAAATGGATGGAACTGGAGACTATCATGAAAGGGAAATTAGCCAATCCCAAAAACCAAGGGATGAATGTTCTCTCTGATAAAGGATGCTGACTCACAATAAGGGGCAGAGGAGTAGGAAAGAATGGAAGTACCATGCATGAGACAAAAGAGAATGAATGGAAGGGTAGGAGAATGGGAATCAGAAAGATAGTAAAATGAATCAGATGTTTCTTTCCTATGTGCATATATGATTACACAACCAATGTAATTCTACATGATATACAATGAGAAGTCATACTCCATATGTATGTATGTCAAAATATATTCTACTGTCATGTATAACTAATAAGAACAAATACAAATTTTGAAATGGAAAGGAAAAAAAGAACATGTGCAGTGTTGCCCACAGGACATCAAATGTTAGTCCACAACACAAGTTTTATACATTTAAAAAGACTGAAATCATACAAGGCATCTATTCCCATCTGAAGAAAATGAAAGAAGGAAAACAATAGCAGAAGGAAAACTAGAAAATTCACAAAATCAGGAAATTTAGCAATACACACTTAAAAACAAATCAGACAAAGAATAATTCATGACAGAATTTAGCAAATGTCCTGAGACAACTTAAAATGAAAACCAAAAAATATATATATAATATCCTGGACAGTGAAGATCTTCAAAAAGGGAAATTTGTAACTACAAATACTAATAACAAAAAAAAGAAAGCTATTACATTCACAGCTTGAATTTATACCCCAGGAGCTAGAAGAGAATAAACTAAACCCAAAGCCAAAATAAAAACAGGAATAATAAAGTTTAGAACAGAGATAAAGCAGAAAATGGAAAAACAATACAGAAAATCACCAAAGCCAAGATTGACTCTTCAAGAGATCTACAAAATGAAAAATATTTAGCTAGATAGAATAAGAAAAAAGAGAAGTTTCAGATAACTAAAACCAGAAAACATGGAATATGATTAGCTATTTTTGAAAAATATAAATATTTATAGATAGAATTATGAATACCATTGCATAACCTAGGTTAAATGAGAAAATTTCTGGAAATACAGCCTCCTGAAATGGAAGCATGAATATACAGGTAGTCAGGGTAGATGTATAACTAGTGAGGAGACTGAAACACTGAACAAAAGCCTCCCTGAAAAGAAAAGCCAGTAAAAGGATAAAACAGAAGGCCAGAGATGTAGCGCAGTTGACAGAGTGATTTCCTTGCATGGGCAAAGTCTATAGTTCAAACATCAGCACTGAAAAAAAAAGGAGAAGGGGAATAAAAAGAAGAAAGCAGGAGGTATTTGAATGCCACGCTTCAAAATGCACTGGAAAGTAACAGTAATCAAAAAAATGGGTTATTCTATGAAATAGACACATGGACCAAGGGAGCAGAACAGACAGCCTACAAGTGATCCCACCCAGGCACAGCAAACTGATCTTCAACATTTAAAAAGGGCTAAGAAATTGCATTGGGGGAAGCGTATTCTCTCCAATAAACAGCACTGGAGTGATTGCCTGTTCACATGCAACTGGAAACTAGACTCCAACATCTCAGCAGTTACAAAAGTCCATTATCTCAAAATATATTAAAGACTGAGATGCAAGTCTTCAAAAAATAAACTCACAAAAAGGAAACACAGGAGAAATGCAACAGGACATTAGAAGGTACACTGAGTTTCAGAAGGAGACCCCAGAAGCACAGGAAACAAAAGCAAAAACGGGCAAATTGGATTGCTTCCAAATAAAAGTTTCTGCATAACAAAGGAGGCAATCAGCAGAGGGAAGAAGCACCTTATAGAATGGGATAAAATATTTGCAAACAATATATCTGATAAGAGGTTCATACACAAAACACATAATGAATTCAAATCAATAACTCTGATTTAAATAGGAAGTAGATTTACATAAATGTTTCTCAAAAGAAAACATAGAAATGGCCAAGAGGTTTATGAAGAAAATGCTCAATATTACTGATCACCAGGGAAATGCAAATCGAATCCATAATGAGAATTTACCTCAATGCATGTAGAACAGATATTATCAAAAAGCCAAAATATATCAAGTGCTGAAAAGAAGGTAGAGAAAAGGGAAAGTTTACACTCATTCTTGCAAATGAAATTTAAGATAGCTATTATGAAAAGCACTGGAGATCTCTCAAAAACAAATAAATCTAGAAATAACATATAATCTAGAAATCTCTCCATTGGGTGTATATCCAAAGAAAATAGAGGATATCAAAGAGTTTTATGCACTCCCATGTTTATTTTATCATTATTCATATTAGCCAAGAAAAGAAATCAACCCAAGTGTCCATGAAGTGACAAATGGGTAGAAAGAAAGGTGTAATCATGTACAACCACAAGAATAGGAAGTTATACTTCATGTGTGTTTAATATGTCAAAATACACCCTATGGTCATGTATATATAAAAAGAAGAAATAAAAAAAATACTTCTCAGGCAAAAAAAGGAATGTACACAAAAGAATATTTCCAGACCCCCCCCAAAAAAAAAATAAAGACCTGTTATTTGTGACAGCACAAATATAACTGAGAGACATCTTTTCTTTATAAAATGCCTACCTCAACAACTTCATTGTATTAACAAAAAAAATAGAACTATAGAGAAATAAGCATTAAAGATTATGGTCATTATTGTAACCAAACTAAACATGTGGAGATTAGGTGAATTTAGAGACAGTCAGATTAGATCCTACTTTGGATTTTGGAGAAAATATGAGAACTATGACAGTACAGTTGAAGTCATTACAGGAGTCCAGACCCAAGGTCATGCTCCAAACCTGCAACTCACAAATACGACTCTGGGAAAACATTTCACTTTGGGCTTCACTGTGTTGATGTGTGGACCTTAGACACGTCTTCTTAGTTCCTGGGAACTAGCATACTAAGTTCAACTCTTTCAATTTGGCAAATTTTGAAGGCAAAGAATGAGATGAGTGTGGTGAAAGACCAGCAGCCAGCTAGAACATATTGATATCCTAATAAAGCCACCAATGATGACATGTATTTGATGTTTTCTTACAAAACTGACTCACTGGCATGATCCTGGTTGAATTTTAAACAGTAACCTCAGCTGACCACATAAACCTTAGGAGGTTCAGACAACTACAACTTACTTCAGATAGACTGGGGATGGGAATTAAGTTCACCTCAGGGACACATTGCTAGAGACAACTTTAGTGCCTTTTAAGTCAAGATTTGTGTTGTGAGTAATCCTTGTTATGAATATAGAAGACACATATTTGTATCTGACCCAAAGTCAGAATTTATTGAATAATAATAAATTTATAGGCTACATTGCTTTCAGCAGTGGCAGTTCACCATGTACTCATGGGTCACCTGATAGTCATCAGCCAGGCAATGTCAGGTCCTTTTATTCTGTCTTAACTACTAATACCTATAACACTAGTTCACACATCTCTCTTCCCCTGCCCCTCTCTATACATATAGATAGAGAAATCTCTGGCTCGGTCTCTCCATATTCATATATAAAAGACAAAGAAAAGGTTAAGGCAGCATCCAGGGCCCAAGAGTCTCAACTGAGAGCAAAAGTAGAGGGCAGATACAATTGTAAAGAGGCACTGTATGTGGTCAGAGGAAAATTGAAGAACTTGTTCAGGGTGCAGGACTGTCAAAGCAAAGAACTTATTCTAAGCCAGGGACCAGACAGGTGGCAGTTTCAAATTGTCATCTAGCAGTGTCAGCTTGAGATGTCAGCCTGGTGTGGGCCATATTCATCACAGGCAGGAGAAATGACACTGTGCTGAAGCCTAAGGAGAGAGCACCAAAGGTTTGTCACTATGATGATGTCCCTTGGCTGGGCTTATGATGAGTGACTAAAAGGCAACCAGGATGCCATTGTGTCCAGTCTTGGGGGTTCTTCTTTTATGGGTCCCAGGTGAGGGGATTGATTCATTCAGTGGTCTTGTGTGTCCCACAAGCTCATGGACGTTTTTGTTGTTGTTTTCTACTAAATGCCCAGGCATCTATATGATTCTGATTAATTTGATAGATTCTCAGGTCATTTTCATTAGCATTATTGCCTCATTTATCAGTTTTTGCCTTATGGTTGTGCTAGGAAGATGGTAGTTCTTTACTTGTATGAACGAGTCATTTGAGTCAGTTCACCTCAGCACTCATACTCAATGGAGTAACTCATGTCATACTACATCATGAAGTAGCTCAGCCTGATCTACATAATTTTATTGACAGTTGCTCACAGATGATATCCAACCAGTGATGACACATACCTCATGTTTTTCTACAGCACTGTCCTCCTGACATAATCTTTGATGAATATCAAACAACAACCTCAACTAACACATAAACCTTAGGAAGTTTAGATTATATATAATCATCCTACTTCAGGCATACTGAGATAATTAAATCAGCTTATGCCAGGAATAATCTGTTAGGAAAACTCTACTTGTCCTAAAGGATAGTTAACTGTATACCTGAAATTGTTGCCATAGAAAAGCATCTGTGGAACCCTAATAATTCATAATTGCTTCACACCAATTAAAATGTCTTGAAAACCTAATTAATAAATCTCAATGCTAGTGAAATTAAAAATAACAAAGCCAGGAAGTTTCAAATACTTTATAGAAAAAGGACAAGAGCTGTGTAAATAAATAGGAGAAAAACATTAATATGTGGGATTCAACAACATAGTCTTAAAAACCAATGAGCCAAATACTAAAGTATAAGAGAAATTGGAAAACACCCAGAGACAACTTCAAATTAAAACTAAATATACCAAATTTTTGAAAAAAGCAAAGCCATTTGAAGAGGGAAATTTATGGCTATAAATATATACCTTAAGTAGGGGAAAGTTCTAAAACTCACTTTAGCCCACAGTCAGCACGGGCTTCATAAATGAAGGTTCAGCTATGTGAGAAATCTTAAGGGAATTTGAATAAAAGAGACAGGCTCTAATTACCTTCAAACCAGCTCCAGGATGGCTTCTCCTAGCTCCAGCCTCCAGCTACCTATTAGAGTAGCAAGGTTTACTAAAGAGGCTGGCAAGAGAGAGAGAACACACCAGGGAGTGGACTTTTATTGGGGAACAAAAAATTCTGGGGAAAATCCCATCCAATGAAGATTAAGGGGGGCAGTGTCCCAAGGTCAGGTGCAATGATTGGGTCTTCTATGTAGTGGCCAGATATGCCTCCACATGGACAAGCCCTCGGACCTGAGAAGAGTGGGGAAAGCTATGGACGCAAGGATGTATCTAAGCACCTCTCTCCCAGCCAGGGAGGTAACTCAAATCATGTGCAAGGATGGCCTCCCACATATTCCCCCTTTTTCTTTTAAAAAGCAGGTGATGATTTACCCTCTTGAGTCTCTGCACTCTTCCTCTGAAAACTCGCCATCCTATAATTACAACACAAAAAAGAATTAACAGCAAAGAGAACAATGGAGAAATGTACCGGGCCAAGTGTTTAAGAATGTTTCCATTTAATTCCTTTAATTCCTTTAATATTTTATTAGATAAAGAAGAAGGATCTGAAAAATCAGCTCTATTATTTTGAATACCTTGGATATTATGATGGAGTTCCAAAAGATTCAAGCTATTATTACTATTTTGCCAAATACCCAACACATGGTTTTTAAATTCTCCCAATCCCAGAGAGAAGCATTGTACTTGGCAGCTGTAACACACACATATTTATAACTTGTGTGGCATTCAAGTCTTTCTTTAAACTTTAAAGCTGAAAGTTCATTACCTATATTTATAACAGTTGCCTCTAAGGCGTTTAACTTAGTCTCAATCCTTTCATCAGTATTACTTGATTGTGCAGAGCCTTGGAAGTATTTTGAGCTAAATTATTAAGAAATTTTGTATGTTGAATATTTTGAGATAAAGTCACCAAAGCTGTGACTATGGATGCAGTGAAAGAAACCAAGGCTATAACTCCCACAATTATAATTCCAATGGCACATCTAGGTCTCACAAGCTGGGTATGGATTTGTTGTAAGACTTGAAAACTAGCATCAGCGTACCATGGTTCTGAAATATTAGCTGGCAATAAAACAAAAGACGGCTGATGAAGTACCAGCACTCCTTTTCCTCTATTATATCTAGTAATATAATTGGTTAGGTTACATTTGTTACGTGTTACAATATATCTGTCATCTATCCATTTAACTTTTACATTTCCAATGATTAGAATGTAAGGAGATTGAACACAGGCTCGTAAAGCCATAGCAAGAACCTTCCTTACAGCTCTTGCCAACAAATTCCAGTAAAGGCTTGTCTGTAAAATGTAAAAATTCTGAGGCAGCAATTAAGCACCAAACATCCTTTTGAATACCACCCTCACTGTAGGTCAAACTATTGCTAACAAATCCTGCAGGTGTCATAGCAGAACTTTTTCTTAATTATCTTTTATCAATTTTTGGAGACTAGTCTAAAATATAGCCACCATCTTTAGACACCTTGAAAGGTATTTGCACAATCTATCCATCTAAGAAAGGTGCCAATTTCTATTGTAGAACTATTAGTACAATGAGGTATTCATGGAGGTTTTGCAAAAATGACTGGTTTGTTATGGGAAAATCCCATTTTGAACACTGATCTAGTATAAGGTTTTAAGTCTCCAAAAATAGTATGATTAATTAGTCTAGGCCTCCCAATCATTGTCTTTTCCTCAAATGATACTCTGAGACAGCCAGCATGTTTATCTTGGGACCAACACAAAGGTAATTGAACACTGTAGCCAGAATAATTAAATCTAGTCACATGATTGGGAGTAATATGAGTGTCTGTAAATCCTCCCATCATGATGAGTCATTAGTAAAAAATGGAATAGATTCTCCAGTCCACACAGCTGGGTGTACTAAGGTTGGGTCTGGGAAATACATCCAGTAAGTGTCTGCTCGACTTCCCTTTACCCGACAGCCCAGCAGGGCATTCACTGTAGCTACCATCATCAATGGGGTCTTATTTCTCCCTAGGAGTTGAATAATTAATGAAGCTTGTGTTGTCAGCTTTTTCACATCTTCCCATGAGATCAGCTTTTCAGCTGAGTCTTACTGGGTCATCTTCATTCTTCTTTGATATCTCTTCCTCTTGAGAGAAGGCTTCTCTGGGTTGATTTTCAGATGCTTGAATCTTGGCTTTATCTCCTCCCTGTCTGAGTGCATGTTTGGGCACCCAGATAGGATCGAAAGCAACTTCTGGAAAAATACAAGCATGACCTCTGACCCCATAATCACTGGATATGGGCCTTTCCATTGACCAGTTTGTAAGTCTTTCCACAAAACCCGGCCTAAAGGGCCTGTTGCTGCGGAAGACATATGTCCCTCAGCTGCAGTGTGACCTTCTGTGTCACAATTTTAAAAATTTAAAACACACAAGGCATGATTGAGGTTATTTTGGGGAGTCATAAACCTATTCCCCCTTTTAATTTTTGTAATTGCAGCTTAATAAATAAATAAGCTTGTTTCACAATGGCTTGAACTTGGGGATTATAAGGAATTCCTGTTTTATTGTCAATTCAAAACTCTTGGCAAAATTGTTTTAAAAAAGAGTTTACATAAACTGGTGCATTATCTGTTTTAATCTGTAAAGGGCATCCTAACACAGCAAAGGCTTTTAGGCAATGAGAAATTACATGTTGAGTATTTTCCTTTGTATGTGCTGTGGCAAAAATGAATCTGGAATGTGTATCAACTATCCAAATTGAGGAATATGAGTTACATCCATTTGCCATAATTGATTTTATCTTAATCCACGGAAATTTACCCCTGATGGCAGAGATGGACTGTGTATAACACACTTGGGGCAATGACTTATAATTTGACAAACTTTTTCTCTGGTAATATTCAATTTTATGTGCTAACTAGAAGCATTCTGATGATGTAAAGAATATGAAGTTTGTGCACAATCATATGGAGACATTTGTTGACAAACAGCTACCAATTTATCAATTTTATAATTATCTGAAGTTAAAGGTCTTGGAAGATTAGTATAAGCTCATATGTGTCCTATGAAACATGGGTATTTTCACATTTGCACCATCTTTTGTAGATCATGAAATAATTTAAATAGCTCTTGTGATGATGTATATCCAATAAATGAAGTTTTAATATTTTTGGTAACTCTGACTGCATACAAGCTGTCAGAATAAATATTAATAGACTCATTTGTAAAGTAATTTAAGGCACAAATGAGAGCTTGTAGCTCTGCTCTTTAGGCAGAAGTATATGAAGTTTGTATTACCTCTGTGTGAACATGGCTATAAAAACCTGCTTTACCTGAGCTTGAACCATCAGTGAACAACATTAAGGCTCCATCTATGTGGTAGGCACATACAATCTTTGGAAAAATAAGTGGTGTTATTGATGCAAATTGAATAACTTTATCATGAGGATAATGACTTTCTATCTGACCAGGAAAATCAGCAAAAGGTATTTGCCATAAACTAGAAGCTTGAAAAAGCCAAATATTTTGTTGAACAGAAAATGGAATGATTATAATATCAGGTTCAGATCCAACTAGTTGTAAAACTCTCATTCTACCTTTTATTATTAATTGAGCAATAGTTATGAAAAGGAATTAATGCCTTTTGGGCAGAGTGGGCTAAATGAATCCATGCAATAACTCCCAATCTTTGCCATATAGCTCCTGTAGAGGCATGAGCAGTTGGAAATATTAATAAATGTACCAGATCTTGAGGATTAATTCTAGTCAGTTGTGCATTTTTATAAAATTTCAACCTTTTTAAAACAGCTCTAGCCTCTATTGACAGTTGATGAGGAGAAGTTGGAGAAGGATCTCCTTATAATATCTGGAATAAAGGACTTAAATAATAAATAGTTAGTTATAAGGATGGCCACAGCCAATTGATATCTCCTAATAGTTTTTGAAAATCATTAAGGATATGTAACTCCTTAACTTTTATCTATAGATTTTGAGGAATAATTGTACATCCTTCAATTACCTGGCCCAAATATTGAAAGGAGGCATATTTTGTACTTTTGAGGAGCAATGCACAAACCCATTGCTATAAGTGAAGCCTCTGAGTAAAAATTTTTGAAAGTACCTTTTTATTAGCATGAACCAATAATATATCATCCATGAAATGAATAATAAATGCATCAGGAAAGTTATTTCTTATAGGAGTATCGCTTGACTCACAAATTGTTGACATAAAGTTGGACCATTACACATTCCTAGAGGCAAAAAATTTCAGCAATATCTCTTAACTGGTTCTTTAAAATTAATTGCTGGGACAGTGAAAGCAAATTTTTAACAATCCTCAGGATGCAATTTTATTGAGAAAAAAACAATCTTTTAGATCTATCACCATTAAGCTATAATTTAAAGGAATTGCTGTAGGAGAAGGAAGTCCAGGCTGTAATGGTCCCATAGACTGAATTGCATGATTTATTGCCCTTAAATCCTGTAGTAACCTCCAATTACCTGACTTTTTCTTAATAACAAAAATGGGAGTATTCCAAGGACTAAGTATTGATTTATATGACCAGCTTGAAGTTGTTCCTCAACAAATCTATGAATTATCTTAAGTTTGTTCCCTGAGATGGGCTACTGAGAAATCTATATAGGCTCTCCTGTAAGCCAGGTGATTGTTTTCTGCTGTTTTTTGGACTGGGGAGACACTCAGGGCCCCTAGGAAAAATTTTGGTCTGGAATATATACTAATCTCTGTCGAGAAGACTGGTTTGTAAACAGATACTTGTCCTAATAATTTCTTTTATTATCTCCAGGGAGAAATCCTTGATTAAATTCCTCAAATGATCTCATAGAATTTAGAGTTATTAATAATAATCCTATTTTGTTTAATATATCCCTTCCCCATAGATTCACTGGTAAAGATTCTAATACATAGTGTTTTAAAACTCCACTATTTCCATCTTGGTCCTCCCAGTGAAGATATTGGATGCTCTGAGTAGGCTATGAAACTTTCCCTATACCTTCTAAATTAGCTGGTGCTATATATAAGGCCCAGTTCTCAGGCCAAAAATGGCAACACGAAACTGATTTATCTGCTCCCATGTCCATCATGCCTCTGAATTTTTTATGATTAATTTTAAGTTCCAGTAGGAGGTGCTCCTGCTGCACTAATTGAGACCAGTACACTCTGTCCAGCGGTTTGGAAGCTAAATTTTCATCTGGACATTCAGTGGAATTACAGGGTAAAAGAATTAATTGAGCTATTGTATTTTCAGGAGAAAGCCGGATGGCATAATTTGATTTTACAGTGACTGTTAATTCCCCCTTGAAACAAGAGTCCACCACTCCAGGAATCACCTCGATTGCCTCTTTTAAATTGTTACATCCCAAAATTAACCCTATGTTTTTTCTAGGGAGTGGCCCGAAAACCCCAGTAGGGTTTTGTTGTGGTCCCATCTCAGAAATCACATCAACTACCATTGACGGTTTAAAAAGATTGTCTGGGCGACTCATGCAGGTAAAAATGGTGGCTCCCCATGGTGTGCCACAATGACATTAGGCTGTGTGACCTCCCTTCTGTTTCCCCTGTTTTTTTCAGCACAGGGAGGGGCCAACTGGAAGTTTTTTTGACTCCCTACTAGGTGGAAGTGAAGGCCAAAATGAAGGCGGGTTGACAACATCTTGGTTGCTCTCCTCCACTGCCACATGATCTCTAGCTTTGTACTGGTGGTTATGTAAACAGTGAGAGCTCTGGGTTTATAATGGTGGATGTTACAGCCACGTGCAAAATGATCATTTCTCCCACAAT